>NW_004955433.1:19226344-19265786 GCF_000276665.1 Chinchilla lanigera | reverse complement strand
AAAAAAAAAAGCAAAAATTGAATTATAAAACATAGACATTGTCAAATAAAAAGATAATATAGCTGCATCAGGCATAGTCTTTAAAGAACCTATGACCTGGTTTACTTTCCAAAAATCTTCTCTTCAAATTCTACTACCTTGGGCAAGTTATGTGACACTTCAAATCCCAGAGGTCACTTTTGGGGTATTGGAATAGAATATACATGTACATTCTATCGAACTCTTTGCAAACAGCAAGAAGAGAAGGAGAATTTTGATGTGGTAAACCACAATTCTAGCTTATTTATAATGTAAAATGAAATCATAACTAATCTCTTATGTTTGGAAAACCTTAAAATTTAAGGAAAATATTTTCAAACACCTTAATTTAATTCTCAGAAAGTTCTTTAAATGGAAGTAGTGGTTCTTAGCTGTGAGAATGGTTCCCCACCAAGGACATCTGACAAGGTCTGAAGATATTTTTGGCTGTTGGGAAGATACTGCTATGTAATGAGCAGAAGCTGGGGATGCTGCTACAATAAATGTGACAGCAACGTACAACTGCAGCATTAATATTGCTAAGGCTGAGAACCTCTTATCTTAAAAAAACAGGAGTCTTCTGAATCTTTACCTATTTTCAGGAACAGTATACTGATATATCACTTATTTTTACCTTATGTTTTTGCTCTATCAACCGAGCAGCAAAACAGAACCCATACTTATTTCTTTGAGACTCCTGTCTGAAACAATTCCATAATTAATGTGGAATATTTTGTTTATGGACTATGTATGTGATGGTTAGTTCTGTCTCATACTGACTGGATTGGGGTGCTCAGATTCAGAATTATTTCTAGGTATGTCTAGCAGAGTGTTTCTGGATAAGATTAGCATTTGAGTCAAGGGGTCAAGTGAAGTAGATTGCCCTTCTCAATGGAAATGGGCATTATTTAATCCATTTCAGTTCGGTGGATGAAGGAAGAATATCCTTCTCTTGCTTCCCACCTACCTTTTAGCTGGGTCATTGGTCTTCCCCTGTCCTTAGACACCATGATGTATGTCAGGCCTTCAGCCTCAAACTAGAATTCTATCACCAGTTTTCCATGGTTTTCAACTTCCAACCAGGACATTTTGGGACTGATCAGCCTCCATAATTGTATGAGCCAATTCTTCTAGCACATAACATAAATTTCCTTTCTGCAGCCTGAGCCTGTGTGCTTAATTGTGGGACAAATGGTTATTATAAGACTGATGGCCTTGCTTCCTCTTCCTGAAGTTTATTCAGTGAAGAAAGGCTTAAATGTTACAGAAACACAGTATAGAAGGGTGTGCTTGGATTTATGTGAACAATAATATTCATGATAGAATGACAGTATAAAACCTACCACTTCTTTGTATGTACTAGTTTATGAGAATATAAAGGAAGACATTATAAGGTCTTCCTAAGAAGGCTTAGAATGGTGCTAAGAAGCCATCAAACTGTGGCAAAAAGTAAATTCATTTCCAGATAGATCTGTGAAAGAGCCTTCTGGGTAGGAGAAATACCATGTATGTGAATTATAAGATGAAAAATCATACAAGCAGGTTAGTAAGATATTCACTTATGTTAGTATGTTTATCATCCAGTTTTGAAAAAAAAAACAAAAAACAAAAAACAAAAACGGACTAGAACTGTACTAAGAACGCGCTAGAAATGGTTTTATTCTGAAGGAGGGACCATGGCAGAATACCTATGGCTGAGTCGGTGGCATAAGATTGCATTGTAGGAGAAAAAAAATCTGACATCTGCACAGAAAAGGGTGAAATACGTGAAGACAAAACTGAAAGGCAGACCAGTGGAGAAGGGGGTTCAAACAAACAAAAAACCTGGGAAGTTTGGACCCAAGATTCTTCACAGAACAACTAAAGAAATTTTAAATTACCATGAGTAAATTTAAAATAAATTGTTGAATTCTTCTATTTTCTTAATGTACCTGAGAAGTTGGGTTGGAAGATGATTGTGGGAAAAAATAATATATATGGACATTATTGGCATATCTCTACTTCTCACTATGACACTTCCCACACATTCTGTCTTTGTTTTGGAGCTATTAACAGACCTTGCTCACAGAGATATTTGAAACTCACCAGGCTTCCTTTTCACAGATGGTCAGTGATACCAGGAGTGACCACAGAAAGGAAAAATACAATGATCAATCTGGATTTTGGCAAAGGAAAACAGCATTGATTAAATTTTTGCAGTGGAACAGAATATTAATGAAAATTCTCTGCCTCATTTGGAGAGGATGGAATTAATTCACAGAGGAGAGGGTAGCTATAGGCAAGATTCTGGGAACAAAAGGAGAGGTGAATGCAGATTATGGTTTAAAGAGATTAACTAGTGAATGGGATGTTAACCTCCAACTGGGGAAGTAATTGTATTATAATGGTGATGGAGAAAACTATCAGCCAAAGAAATGAACCTGAACTGAAATGTTTCCAAGTGACAAGTAACTTTGGTTACCTTTATGGTTTGCATGTGTTTCATTTTGTATCCACTATCCTATGTTCCTTGGTCCCAGCAGAGACTAGAATTGAGCGTTCTGCTAGACTTAATAAAGCTTTGTCCAAAAGCAACTTAAAAAGATACTCAAATGAGGATTCCACTTATGCAAAATTCCTGCCTCTTGTGATGATTTAACACATAAGTATCACACTTAGTTGATTTGAGGATCAAGAGAGACAATTTTGATATAACTTGTGTGTTGAATATATTGCAGGTGTTTTCAAAGTTGGTTTCACTTTCAACCATTCTGAGCTAAGAAGGGAAGCTTTTCCTAATGAGTCAGAGGGAGATAATGAAGGCTTTGACACTTAAAAGGGTGAGGAAATTGCTGGGCACTGAAGCTCACTTACTGCACAGGAGTAATAGTAAGAAATGTGCATTGGCATTACTGTCCATCACAGATTTCTGTCATGAATTAAAATAAAGAAAAAACTGTCGAAATACTTCCGCCAAGAGATGCATAGTAGTACCACTATTAGGGAATGTTTTCATGCCTTGAACAGCAACAAAATTTACCAGGATCATAAACTTTATGTTGACTATACATGTACTTATAGTTGCTTTCTCAATTCATGAAGGTAGCTACTTGTCTACTTTGTCGTCTTGTGTAACAAGATTTTCTCTTCATGGTTTAAAGGAGGTGAAATAGACGGAGGCATGGGGAATTACACAGTGCTGCACCTTGGGACTGTGCAGCCCTAGGCTGTTCTCACAGTGGGAGAGGAAAGGCACCCCACAGCACCCACCCATCTCACCCAAGGAAGTTACAGACAACAGAGGAAGGTGACAATGGCAATGGAAACTATAAGCCAATGGATGGGAAGTTAGCACCTCACCTCAGGAGAGGAGTAATAACTGGGACTGAGCAGCCTTGGGCTGCAACAGCAGGAGCAGAAGACCAGATCATATCACAGCATCCAACCCCATCATGCAACAAATGACCTGAGAGGACAGAGATTGCCAGTGGAAGAGGAGTAAAGATGGCTGAATGAGGAGCAGAAAGGAGCCAAAGATGCACAGAACTGGGAACAGGCCTCTGTCTCTCTCTGAAAACAGTACAACAACTAGGAGAGAGAGTCTACCAAGGGAAACAGGAAAAGGAATGTGAGGCCACTAAGGGACCTACAGAAAGGACTGGCTGAAGACTCTGACCTTAGAATCAGCCTCAAATCTAGCACAAACTCTACTGCTGGCTTGTCAGTACTATCCAGTAGATTTGGAATTTTGGTGGATATTAAAAGAATTTTGACTTTTACTTTATTTTATTTTTCTTCCTTTTTTTGCTTATTTATGGTTTGTTTCTTGTTCCTTTTCCGTTTTATCATCTTTTACATATATTTTTGTTCTAATCTATTCATTTTGTTCTAATCTATTGCTTTCTTCCTTTCCTTGATTTATTTCTCTACACTTAATTATATTTCCATATGAGTGAATAGTCTCTCTAATTTTTCTGGTCAACTTCAATAATTCTTGCCAGGCACAGTGGTGCACACCTGTAATCCTAGCACTTGGGAGGCTGAGGCAGGAGGATCTTTGTGAGTTCGAGACCAGCCTGGGCTACAAAGTCAGCTCAAGGCCAGCCTGAATTGCATAGAGAGATCCTGTCTCAAACAGACAAAACAAAATAATTCTTTGCTTACTCCTTTAATTTTTCTCTTCCACACTCTTCTCTAGCTTCCTAAAGATTGCATGATCATCCTTCATCCTCCAGGCTGACTTCTACTTTATTTCTTTTCAGTTATCTCTGTTCTATCCACAGTCCTTAAATTTCCCCACCACAGGGTAAAATCACTGCACCAAAGGGAAACACTTTGCATATAAGTTCTCAATTTATGATTAGTTCTCATGTATAACTATAGACTTGTCTTCTATAATTAAGTTACAAAATTAATAGTTACCACAGTTTCTAAAAAGTGTTCAATGCTACTGTCAGTGCTAATTATAATGCTTTAGCTAGGATGTCATATCTGTTTTAATCTGTTGTGGTCACTTCTGTAATAATACTGAGAAGTTCTAGGTCAGTAACTTCACCACACCTTAGCAGCAAAGGACTGGAGACTAAGCCAAACAGATCCCAAGATTTCACTCCTAATTAAATGGAAAGGTAGGATTTGGGGACAGACATAAACCAAGAACCTCCCTCACACAGAATACATGCTGAAGAACAAACTTTGCCTAGAGAGGCCTTGATAAAAATGATAAAACTACCTACTACAAAAATTTTCATAGTTCAGCATAGAAAAAAAATAAGAACTTTTGAAATAGAAAATGAAATGACACAGAAGCAATATGCAACCTTAGACTTACAGCTCATCTAGAACAAATCCAGGAGGCAATGGGATACAGGAAAATGGCAGACATACACCTGACATTTCTGAAAAGATAGCAACCAAATAAAGAAACAAATCTATGAGGTTACAGTTGAAATCAGATCAGAAATAAATTCTCAGGTAAAAAAAGTAATGTCAACATTTAAAAAAGGAATTCCTCTGCAAATCTAGAGTACAGATAGATAAAATAAAATAGATGATGATAGGAAGAGGGTAGAAACCATGAATGATCAATATAAGAAAGAATTGAAATGCATGAAATGGATCTAAACAGATATCCAGAAAATTAAAAATTCCATTGAATGCTGACAAAACTGTTTGAATGAAACTGAAGACAGACTTTCAGACCTTGAAGATGTGATTGTGACTAGCAATCATGAAACGAAATAGCTCTTGAAAATAAAAAAATGAAGATATAAAATTTCAACAGCTGCAAAATAATGCAAAGAAAAATTATATAAGAAAAATTGGTGTCAGTGAAAAGGCAGAATTCAACACAAATGATATAAACATATTTGTAGAGGTAATAGCAAAAACTTTCCCAAGCATGAAAAAAGAATTTGACATACAGTAAGTGAGGCATGTAGAGCTCCAATTAGTGATAACAAAAAGAAATCTACACTCAGACATATAATAGTGAAGATTCCAGGAATTCATCACAAGAACAGAATAATAAAAGCTGTTAAAGGAAAGAGACAGATCACCTATAGAAGAAAGCCCATCAGAATCATGGAAGACTTCTCAACACAAATCTTGAAGTCAAAATGAGCTTGGAGTGAAGTATTTCAAGCCCTGAAAGAAAATATCTTCCTTCCCAGATTGATGTACCCTGTAAAACTATCTTTCAAAATTAATGGAGAAATAAGATACTTCCATGACAAAGAACACCTGAAGAAATTCATGACCACCAAACCAACACTGCCAAGAGAATTGAAAGATTTTTTATTTTTTTTTTCCTTTGGGAGACAGGGTTTTTCTATGCAGTTTAAACTGACCTGGAACTCACTAAGTAGCCCAGGCTGGCCTTGAATTCATGGCAATCCTCCTGTCTCAGCCTCCGAAGTCCTGGGATTATAAGCACCTGCCACTACACGTGGCATGAAAGTTAATTTAGATAGAGATAAAGTTGTCCACAATTTCAAGAAAAAGAAAGAAAAAATCACCAAGCAGGCAAGCAACTAAACAGAGAGAAAATGTAGGGAACAAATATTAGGAAAATAGCATGACAAAATAAGCCAATATATATCAGTTATAACCATCCAATCAAAAGAAACAGACTGGCAGAATGGATCAAGAAACAAGATCCAGGGGCTAGGGATTTAGCTCAGTGGCAAAGCACCTGCCTGGCAAGCACAGGGTCATAAGTTCGGTTCCCAGTACCGGAGAAAAACCAAAAACCAAAAAAAAAAAAAAAAAAAGAAACAAGATCCAGTGATATGCTATATAAAAGAAACATTTAACTCATAAAGAATTCATAGACTGAAAGCCAAATGATGGAAAACAATATTTCATGCAATAGTATCCAAGAAAAAATGCAGGGGTAGCTATTCTTGTGCAGACAATGTGAATTTCAAACTAAGAAACATCAAAGGAGAAAAGGAAAGTCACTACATACTTGTTAGGAGGAAAATTCAAGAGGAGGAGATAACAATCATAAATATATATGTACCAAATATGGAAGCATCCAACTATATAAGACTAATATTAATAGACATAAAAAATAAATTGTAATGGGGGAACATAGTAACCAACTGTCAAAAATAGATAAATCAACCAGAAAAAAAGTTAGCAAAAAAATAAGACTTGAACCAAACCTGTGAGCGAATGGACTTAGTTGATGTCTACAGAGTGTTCCACTCAACATTAGAATACACATTCTTGTCAGCTGCACATGGGATGTTCTGTAAAATAGAACATATACTACCCCATAGAACATGCTTAAGTAAATGCAAAATAATTGAAATGACCCCATGAATATTGTGTGACTACAGAACAATGAAATTGGAAATTAACAGTAAAAGAAGCCAGAAAAACTCCATAAACACATGGAAATTAAATAACACTGTCCTGAATAACCAATGGTTCACAGATGAAATTAAAGAAGAAATTCAATGATATCTACAATTAAACAAAAATGAAGATACAACATATCAGAATCTTTGGGACACCATGAAAGGCGTCCTAAGAAATTTATAGCTGTGAATTCTCCCATCAAGAAGACAGAATGAGAACCAAAAGATAATCTAATGCTGCACCACAAGCTTCTAGAAAAAGAAGAGCCAGTCAAGCCCAAAGCCCATAGAAGGGAGGAAATTATAAAGACCACAGCAGAAATTAGTGAAATTGAGTCTAAGAGAACAATGAAAGGAATCAAAGAACTGAAAATATTCTTTTAATAATATAGATAAGCCTTTATCTTATGAAAAAAGGAAAAAAAAGACTCAAATTGCTGCATGAAGAATGAAAAAGGGGAAATCACTACACATCCTGTGGGAATTCAGAAGATCATCAATACCTACTTCTAAAATCTTTACTGTCATAGGGTGGAAAACACAGAAGAAATCAACAGATTCCTAGAGACATATGAATTGCCAAAGCTGAATCAAGAATATATAAAACTTCTGAATAACCCAGTATCAGTCAATGACATTGAAAATGTAAGTAAAACTTACCAACAAAGGAAAGCCCAGGTCCTGATGGAGTCACTGCAAAATTCTACAAGAAATTTAAAGATTTCATGCCAATACTCCTCAAACTCTTGAATGAATTTGAAAGGGAAGTAGCACTCCATAACTCATTCCTGTAACCAAGTATTACCTGATATAAAACCAAAAAAGAGAACTACAATCAAAAAAGAGAACTATAGATAAATTTCCCTAATGAACACAGATGCAAAAAATCCTCATTAAGACACTAGCAAACAGAATGCAGAAAATCATCAAATAGATTATACACCATGACAAAGTGGTATTCATCCCCAGAATGCAGGGATGTTTCAACATATGCAGATAAATAAATGTAATACCCCAAAGCAATAAATTAGATGAACTCTAGTTTTCCTTTAAGGTTTTGAGTGAAGTATTCTGATGCACTTCATAGAGCAAACTAAAAATTTAATTCTTTGTATACGTGTGTGTGTTATAAAGTAGATTATACTACTGTAAAAATATTTTAGGATGACAAAAAAATTGTCACCCTGTACATTCCAGGTTCCCTTCTTTGCTCAAATCAAAGAAGAATATTGATAAAATCAAAGAAGAATATTGATAAAATCAAAGAATGTGTAATGTATATCATTATTTTAAGGAATATACTAGTATTTTATCAACCTTTTTGTACACAACTCTAGGAATTTTCATACTGTATAAATTCATGTAACCATCATCAAACTCTATACATAGATAATTTAATCAACTCCTTTATTCTATCTACTCAGAAAGATATTCTCTTTGTGTCCTTAATCTATTAATCTATGGTTACCAGTGATTTATCTTTGAGAATAGTGTTGTGTTTTCAAGAATGCTATGAAGAAAAAAATTCTCTTATAATGCCTTTGACATTCATGCCAGTTGTATGTATCTATAATTTGTTTTCTATTTAAATTTTATTTTAAAGAGAAAAATAATAATAACAATAAAGCAGAGTTTCAAAACAGGTTAGTAGGAGATTAACAATAACTAATATTTTGTGTATTGTTATCTTCACAGTATTTATTCAGAGTACAAAATACAGGCATGAAATATGTGCAAACAATATTAGCACAAACTTTTCTTTTCAGTGTAGTAAGAGAAACTAACTGCATAACTATTATAATTATCTTATGTGTGTGTGTGTGTGTGTGTATATCTTTCCCTTTCTTGCTTTCCTTTTTCCCCCATTGCAACTTGGCTTTTCTTTTGAAGGGTTTCTTCCCAATTCACAATATCTATTATATATTTTGTATCTTATTCACTTGTTCATTTTCTCACATTAGTGAGACAATATGATGAATTTGTTCCCTTTATTGCTGGAAGTATTCCACTGTATGGATATGCCACAGTTTCTTCATTCCCCTTCAGAGCATTTGGATCATTTCCAGATCAGTGCTGCTAGAGTAGTGATGTAATACTAGTACATGTTTCTCGGGGGACGTGTTTTCTTTTCTCTAAGGTAAGTATTCTGCGACATAATCACTAGATTCTGTGATACAGATTCAAATTTATGGGAAACTGCTAAACTATTTCCTAACTGTCAGTAATATTTCTTCTTCTAAGAGCCCCAGATGAGAATTCCAGTTGCTCTATATAGTCAACAAGCACTGGACATATTCAGAATTTTGGTTGGTGTGATTGTCATTTGTTTCATTGCAGTTATTCTGAAAGATATGTCATGGTACTCACCATATTTGTTGTTTGTATTTTTTAGTTGATAATAATGACTGAAAATCACGTGCACTGCTTTTATCCATTGAGGCTACTTATTGAAATTTCACTCAACATTTTCAGCCATTCTTACTTCATCTGTTTCATCATTACATAATTGCATGCTATTCAGTCATTTCCTGACTTTGATTGGATTATTAGGCCATTTGAATTTCACTAGTAATTTTTTCAGAATTAGGATTGCCACTTTATTATTTGTTCTAAGGTTATTGCATCTATTTTTTTTTCTTACCTTGTTTTCTATTTCCCTCTTTGGATTTCTCTGTTTGTACTAAGGATTGTTGTAAGGGCTTCTGCAAAAGCACAGGACTCATGACCTTCTCCCATTTATCACCTCTGAGAAGATGAAGACTTCAGAGAGGAATGAATTGTTGCATTTTCAGAGGCTAACTTTTGTCATTAGTCTCCAAGAGTCAGTGATTCCTGTTATTTAAAATGGAAAACCTGAACAGTTATTGACCATCATAAACTGTGCTGTTAGTTTATGGACTTCTGTCCGTGGTGATGTGCACTGAGGACTTGAGGTTTTCCTCAGATACTCTGTATAAGAACCATTTGCTCTTCAGATGATGCCATGTAAAGATCATAGTAACTAGGAATTTATTTCCTGTTAATTAGACATATATATGTTACAATTGACTATCGATAAAAATCTAGAGGCACATCCTCATTTGTTAAATGAGAAAAGATTACCTGACCATAAAATTTACAGAGAATGTTACTCTTTTGTCTCTTACATGTCTAAAAATAAATGTTCTCACCATATGTTCTGAAAAGCAGTAACACCCCAGTGATAGGACATATGGTGAGAACAATTAGGCAAGATCATTGAATACTTTTTCATTGTTTGAATTTTATTTTTTCTATATTCTAATGTAAGTATTTCTTTCAATTAGAAAACATTTACAAATCTATTTTACATCAGCAGCTCTCTAAAACCCTACAAGACAGACATAAAGTTGAGACTTTTACATTATCATAGTACATCTACATTACCATAGTAAGGAAAATATATTTATTCCATGTAAATTTTTTGCTATCACTTAAACCGAAGGTGGTGCCATCTCAAATGAGCTCAGTCAAAATTAAAATTCATGGCTCAAAGTCAAGAGAACATTTAAGATGTGAACTTGCCTAGTGTGCTATTGGTTTGACAGGAACAAAAGCAGTTGTGGCTCTTTGTTTTCCAATTTCTTTTTTTATTATTATTATTATTATTGGAACAGGTTTGCAGTACACAACAATTACATTCATCATGAGGAGTTGATACAAGCACATAACACATCCGAATTCCTTTTCATCCCCTTTCCCTGCCTTGCCTCTCCTCCTTTATGTACTTTTGATTTCTGGAACCTCATTGTAAAGCACACATATCTTCTTGGGAAGAATTATACCCTATAGGAGCATTGGCATTTTGTGATACTTCTCATGGTATCCAAACAAAAAAGACAAAGACTTATAAGGAGACTGAGGCAGGAAGATTGAAAGTGCTAGACCAGCATGAACAACTTAGTGATACTCTGTCTCAAAACAAAAAGGAATAGAGGTGTGGCTCAGTGGCAAATGGCTCCTGTATTCAGTCCTTAGTGGGGAGAGAGGGAAGGAGGAGAAGGAGAAAGAGAGGGAGGAAGAGAGAGAGAGAGAGAGAGAGAGAGAGAGAGAGAGAGAGAGAGAGAGAGAGAGAGAGAGCTTGCAAAATATATTGAGACCCAAACTGACCTCAGTACAATGGATAAGTAGACAGCTGTTCTTGAATTAGAAGTTCAATAGGATATGTTTCCACCATGAAAGACATGTTTGTAACACAATAATAAAATTTGAATTCTCTAAATATTTGTTTTAAAGATTTCAATCAATTATGGTCTTGATTGTGAACAGACATCCAAAATTTCAAGGAAATTTCTAATACATAACAGTTTCATCAAAGAGAAGAGCACATTTGTTATTTCTCAATAAAATGACCAAGCAAGTACTACTTCCAAGAATTATAATTTTATTATTTTCTTCAATTTCATGATAGGAACAAATCTAGTCTAAAGTATGTGAGCTCCATAGGTTCTGTTCCAATGTACTAAGCTCTCAAGTATATCAACACTTAGTGACAAATACTAAATTTTTGCTTTGGCTTTGGACAGTGACTGCGTTTGTCTTGTTGATCTGGCTCAAAAAATTAACCAGAGAATATTACCCCAGAACATGGTTTTAATGAAGTACTATTCAAATGTAAATCTGTGTTACAAAGAGCAATAGTGAATCAGGCAATTGTCAAAGAGAAAGTGATTTTTTAGAAATATTTTGAGAGGTAGATTGGATTAATACAATGTGTTACACACAGATTAATGACTTACTTCTAGCTATCCAAGTGTTGTTATCTAGAGAAGATATTTATTAAGAAGGTTAATATATATGTTGTAATACAAAATACATAAAACTTCCACAAGCTCTGAACTTTTGTATATGACATTAATTAGATAAACGGAAAAGTCTTTAAACTTCATATTAACAACTATGTGACATTAGAAAATCACACACTGCAAACAGAAGTCAGAAAGTGTAGAAAAATCCTATAATGCTTTAATAAGTGGATGCATTAAAATCTAAAGAAAGTAATGAGTAAAAGAAAACAAATTAAATTTTCTGAAACATATATATAAAAGTGATTAATGGTTATTTATCAGGTATTACCTGTAAGCATACTTTTTAATAAATAAGCTTATTGATTAATTAATAAAATTGTGTTTTTCCAGACGTATGGTCAGAGGACAAAGAGGAGGCATAGTTATAAATAAACACTTAATACTGGTTAAGTAAGCTATAACAAAGGAAAGCATAGCTATAACAAAACAAAAGATGCATTTCTTGGCATCTGTACTTCAAAGCTTTGTTTAGAATCCTGGAGTCACATATGTAGAAAGCCATACATTTGTTTTTGATACAAGCAAATATTTCAGCACCTCCTACTTGCCAGGAACCATGCTTCTTGTTGAAACTGAACAGAGACAAGTCTTACCCTCCTAGAACTTATTATAAATTTAGCTTTGGGAAAAGTTAATAAAAACTGCTTTGCTTCTGTAGAAAGGATGTGCAGGATTCTGAATGACTTATCCTTGGTATTTTCCACTTTTCTGTGTCTGAAACAAATCAGAAATGATCTTTCCTCCTTAGTCACTACTGGGTACCTGATGGAAATTAATGACTTTTTATATATTATACTACAAAACAATCCACAAATCTCTGAAGAGCATATCAAATAACTTAAAACTCCTGTGAAAGGAGGTCTGCAATACACCCTTCTGTAATGCTTATTTAGTTCATGGCTTCTCTGACCTAAACATCTCATCCTGTACATTTACATTATTGTACTTGCATTTTTTTAGGATTGCCTTAATGTTTCAGTATAATCGTTTAGCTTGTGTGTTTGATTTAAGTACAGAAGAATGATACAGGTTCATTTCATAAATTAAAAGCCTCTGATATATATTTAAAATATATATCATCATCATCATATTTACATTCTCATCTTTCTCTCTTCTCTATTTCTAGGTGTCAGGCAGAAGGAAAGGAGACACTGCAGTGTTTTTACCAGGTACATTGTGTGCATTATTTAATTTTGATCTAATTAAATCCATGATCTCAATAACAGCCTCACTCTGTTCCTTTAGTCATTGAGTGACATTCAAAAATGTCTCCCAGCATTACTGAAGTAGGGAGCTGTGGAGCAGGTATTGAACTCAATCTGGGACTAGCAAGGTAGTCTGGTTTTCCTGCTGACTCACATTCAGACATGCCAAAGCAGACAATTAAACAGAAGAAGTTACCATGGGGACTCTGTCTTTTATTCCTCTGGAGATGTAACATAAACACAGAATTATTACATTGGATATTCAAAAGTTATTATATACATTCACCAGGTGGCATTGTGTTGTTTCCAGTTTGGGAAAATTATAAACCATACTCATAAAATTGAAATAGATATTTTTATATCGATATGAATTTTTTCTTTTATTTCTTATTTTTAAATTTTATTTTATTTTTTACTTTAGAACTAAAATATAAAAATAAAACTAAAACAGAATTTCAAAACAGGTTAGTACGAGAGTTATAGTGGTTAATACATTGTATATTGCTGTCCTCATAGTAGTTATTCAGAGTACAAGATATAAGCATGATATCTTGTTCAAACAATAGTAGCACAAACTTTCTTTTCAATGAACTAAGCGAAACTAGCTGTATAACTATCTTAACTACCTTGTGTATAAATATATTTTTTTCTTTTTCCTTTTCCCCATCACACTTTGTCTTTTCTTTTGAACAGTTTGTTCCCAATTCACAATATCTGTTGTACATTTTGGATCTCATTTCCTTGTTCAGTTTTTCACACTAGTGAGACAATACAATGTTTATACATATGGGCCTGATTTATTTCACTTATTAATATGGTCTCTAGTTGCAAATATTAACCTATAAAAAGTCTCCAGTTTCCTTTCTTTATGGCTGAGTAGTACTCAATTGTATAAAAAACAAAACAAAACAAAACAAAAGCAACCACATCTTTTATATCCATTCCTCAGTTGATGGTCATTTGGGTTACTTCCAAGATGTAGCTATGGCAAATTGTGCTGCTCTAAACATGGTTGCACATATGTTGCTGTGGTATGATGTTTTTAATTATTCTAGCAAGGTATCCATGAGGGGACTAGCTGGGTCACACGGGACCTCTAATCCATTTTTTTAAGGAATCTCCATGCTGATGTCCGTAGTGGGTGCACCAGTCTACTGTCACAGCCCTGCCAGCATTTACAACTGGTTGATTTTTTGATGGTAGCCATTCTTTGGGGGGTGAGATGGAATCTCAGTGTTATTTTAATTTGCATTTCTTGAGTAACCAATGATGTTGAACATTTAAACTTAACAAATAAAAACCTTTCCAAAGTCACCAGTAAAAAATGGTAGAGGTAGGGGGCAAACTCGGGAAGATTTGTCTCTATGACCCATGTTCATTCCTTTGCATATACAGTCCTTTCAGATTGCTATTGCCTTACCAAGAATTATTGAAAAGTGAGATAGTCTGAGAAGTTTCTTCTGGGGATATTATAATTTCCTCTGGAAAAATATTTTACCTTAAATATTATCATATAGACATGTTTTATTGAAAAACTAGGATCTCTATTCACATTGTGTAAACCCAACTTAAAGGACATCTGGAATGCTACTTATTTTCAACAGGAAATTGAATAAATTAATGCTTTGAATATCTAAAATTGTTTTTTGAATCAGAACTTTTTTACCATTTAAAAATATTAATCAAATCTATTCTAGTTTTCCCATCTGTTCCTCAAATTGGAGTCTCTTTAACATAGCAATTAGAGCTCTAATTCTACAATGTTTATCTCTCTAAGAATACAGGTTGATATATGCTCCATCTCTTTTTCTAGTCAATTAATCAATAAGCATGCATAGGCAATAAAGTAACAGTGTTGGGAAGTCCTGCTAATACTGAAAAAGTTAATGGCCCTTTTCACCAAAGGGTGGTTAATCAGGAGATTATTCCTTCCATAATTGATAACTATTATAATTCCTTTGAGATTTACTTAAATTAACAGGTTGAAATGCCCCTATTATGTTGAACAGCAATTTAGAAACCTAAATGATAAAAGAAAAACATGGGATCTGACTGTAGCAATGTTTTCTATCATAAATTGTTTAGCAAATGAACATGCAGATTATCACGGGCTCACATTGCTTACATGGATATTTAAAGCCACTTAAAAATTCAGTGCTAACAAATTATCTATAAATACATTAAACTCTCAAAGAACCTACAATATTAATTGTTGACTGGGGACTTCATTGGGAAAACAAATTATTCAGACAGAATAATGTGTGTCCTTCTTTGCTGTATTTCCCTAGGAGGTAAAACAGTAAATCCCAAAACTTAAAGTCATCAAATTTATTTATCTTCTGGAATAAGAACTTTTTTTTAATCTTGTTCCACAGCAAACCTAAATGAGCTCTGCAAAAATAAAGAGCTTTGAAATGTGTGGTTTTAAACTAGAGAGAATTCCCTCTTACTAGAATTTGAATACTTTAGTACAAAAGGTCTATTTCTCAGGGATTTATGTTTGGATGCCAGAATATTTGAGCATAAACATAATGAAATTTTAAAAATGCTGTCATCTTTTGAAAGTCTCCTTTAAAATATCATGGGCTCGAAATCAAGTCATTTGTTCATTCTTCCTAGAGAGATTGGTTGAACATATCCTGTACATAGGTCAATTCCCAGCAAGTCAAGCTTCAGTGCATCAACATATAATGTAAATTATCAAGAGGCAGAGCTTCTGTAGGTTGTCTCCATGCCTCTGGACTTCAGGTTGTTAATGTCGCATCCAGACTAGGACCTACTTTCATACCACTTGTCCAGCATTTTCCCTATAGCACCTTGCTCCTATCACAAATTCCATTGCAACGAATGGAAACCTCCACTGAAATCTAATGTATTTGCCGATAGTTTACTAGGTACTACATTTCCCAATAGACTTAAATATCCAAGCAAGACTTGCTCCTCTGGACCAGAATAAAAGGCTTATTGCAAAGAGTAAGGGATTGGGGATTAGAAAGAAACGGTTATAAGAATATGGAGAAGGGCACTAATACACTATTTAACAATTTAGATACCGTTGTGTTGCGAACATAATGCGTCATTTGAATCAATTAATTCTGTATTTTAATTCAAACTGTGAAATATTTTAAGTTCTGTAATTTGGGGCAGGTTCCTTAACCCATGTTCAGTGTCATTCCTTCATTTGGAAAACAGGATTAAAATAAGGGTAAATTTACCGTTATGAATTCTCTCTTTATTATTAATGCTGCTGTTGAAACAAAGCCTCAGCAACATTCTCAAGATTATGCAGCTATAAAGTGATGGAGATAAGGTCAGAACCTCAGCAGTCTGAAGATGCATCTTGTACTGTTAGCACAAGGCACTACCCCACATGGTAGAAGAAATTAAATGTGATAATAGATAATAGATTTTAAGTTTTAAATTTAAATTTTTAAGTTTCATCTAATAGATAAAACTACCTAGTATCATTCCTGGTACACTGTGAGCATCCCATCAATTGTGTAACATAATTAACAGTGAAGGTAATAATTTGTGAGCATGAGGGAAACGAAAGCATAAAATTTGTTCTATGCAGAATCACTATGCTATAAAACTGGCCCTTTGTACCTGGAACTCCTTGAACCCCTTTTTTCAGCTCTGTCAGCGGTCCTCAATAGAGGGTAATTTTATTCTCACTCAGAAGGGATGTTTGGCAATGTCCACAGATAATGATTGTCCTAATTAGAGATATACTAAGAACCTCTAATATTGCAGAGGCCAGGGAGATTGCAGTTATTCTACAGTGCATATCATAGCCATCACTCCTCAGAGTAAAAAAATGTACAGCCTGAGATATGAGTAGAAAATATGCCAACAAACTCTGACCTACGGCATCCCACAGTTATGATGACGTGCTGGGATAGAGGTAGACCCTGTTTAAAGATAAGTTTATCCATATTTATGTTTTGAGCATCATCTCAGTTTTTTATCAGCATTTAATTCTATCAGGGATTCTGATTTTGAAAACATGGATTCTTCCCAGAAATTTACATGTCTAATTCCTCTTACCTTCTGCTAATTCTGATGTGGTAGTGATGAGGTGATATCATATACCTGTTCTAGCTAGAAAATTTCCAGCCAAAACTGGTAACTGGTTGATCGGACAGCACCAGTTAGGGAGTACAGAGGTTCAAGAACAAGCTAGTTTAATAATAGCTATCTCTATAAACACTTACCCATGCTTAAGTTTGTGATTCCTCTTCTTCTGAGCCAGCTTCCGTATTAGACTAGCGCCCTGTGGTTGAGGTGCAGAGACATATTATAGGCAAGGAAGTGTGAGATAAGGTCTGACAAGGAGGTGCTAATAACTGCTGAAACTCAGAACTATTCCTCTCTCCCTGTGCCCAAATGGGAGGGGAAGGAGTAGAAGCAGGTGTTAAAAGAATTCAGTGTGAACCCAGTGTCTGTGGGAAAGCCAAGACAATATGTGCTCGGGAAAGAAGGGACAGCAACTGGTGCCATGAAAGGAATACGGAGTTACGATTTCATGGAACTGAAGAGTTTTTAAGCGGCAAGTTTAGAGAATAATCACAGTTCTGTGAATATGAGTTACATTCAACAGGTTACTTAAACTTTTTAAGGTCGTTTACTTCGTTTCTAAGTCATCTACTTCACTGCAAGTTAGAATGACCTGAGAGCTTTAAAATAAATAGCACTAGGGGCTGGGGATTTAGCTCAGTGGCAAAGTGCCTGCCTGGCAAGTGCAAGGTCGTGAGTTCGGTTCCTGGTACCGGAGAAAAACCAATAAATAAATAAATAAATAAATAGCACTATCTGGGCACAACAGGATCTAATTAAACCAAAATATTGGGATCAGTATAAAGAATTGATTCTTTTATGTCCTTATGGTAATTCTAATCTGCAAACAGGGCTAGGAACCATTGCTCCACATTTTCTTGTGGGAAAACAACTAAATATTTAGATAATATGTATGCTTCAGTAAGAGATCTCAAGCTCAACAAGCGTGACAAAGGCATAGTTGTTCTTGCTATTATTATTGTTGTCACTTTTATTGTTGTTGTGGCTATTAAGTCTTTCTCCCGCATTATGATCTTGCTTTATGACCTTCTTCCTGTCTGTATCCTCATCTGTAAAATGGGAATAATAAAAGTTACAGTCAGAAGTTTCTGAAAAGTATGTGGTGTATTATGAGGGATTTTTGGACAAGCAATTCCCTTAAAACATTTTCTTCTTCATTAGCTTTTATTAAAAATGAATTTTCAGTATCCCTAATAAAGATGACATTCTAAAGTGCCAATAACCCCAAACATGCTTTTGAAGTAGCATAAAACATTTCATAAAATAAGCTAACATTATTATTGATGCTATGTTATTTTCTGTAAGAAACATGTACAGAAAACATTTTTTATCTCATTTAATCTTCCAATCAAATTTATGAGGTGTATATTTCCATCTGATAGTTAAGGATAATTGCTCACACAGTAAGTGGCAGAATCAAAGTTTGAACATAGAAATTTCACACTGAATCATTTCTCATCACAAATATCCTTGTAGTAATAAGAACAATAGCTTGTAAGATAGAAAGAGCAGATAGAAAGGTAGCTGAGTGTTTTTCCATATTATCATCCTCTCTGTATGGCTTTTATGGAGGGTAGGCAAATCCTACTGTACTGAGATGGAGTTCTGAGAGTAGGAGGATGCATACACTCTCTGTGGTTTTTTCCACACAGCCATCAGAAAATGTCTGAAAACAATGCCCTGAGTGAACATAACATTTAGAATTCGGAGGCAAATTGGTTGTGGGAATTCCCAACACCATATGCAGGTACGTGTTGCATTCTTACATCACTGACTCACTACAGATGCAGAATTAAATTAATGAAATAAAAATATTATAGAATTTAGCTCTTTTTCTTGTGATAACATCTCTGGTTTTCAGGCATCATAGTCATTCCTGCAGGATTTGGTTAGTGGATGGCATCAGGAAATGCTGGGCCGGAGAAATTTGTGGTCTCACCTAAAATCTCTCATGAAACTGGCCTTCTGGAGGCCCAGCATGGTTTCCCTTCCTTCCTACTGTGTAAAGTCCCTCTATTCATTCCCATACTTTCTCTTAACTTGAAACTATTATTTAGGACAGTAAGACAATATGTTATGTATTCTATCCAATTCTATATTAATGTTATCTTGACTTTGCTGAGACAGGAGAAGTCATCTGTATAGTTCTTTTCAAAAGGAAATCAAAGTCTTAGTATCAAATGTTCAGAGGATGTACACCAGACTCACACAAATAAAGAACATTTGAAAATAGATATTATACTTCTACACTGTGATATTTCTGGATCTAGAATATGATGATCCATCTATGTAATGTTTCTTTCATAAAAAAAATTCTTTGATCCTTGAAATTATTCTTGGAGGAAGAACAGGTTCATAAACCCCACTGTTTACATAAAAGAAATTGAGGTGCTAGGAGCCTCAGTAACTTGCCCATGTGATCAAACTTAATTAAGAGAGAAAAATACATTAAGTAAAAACAGTGTTTACTCCAAGGACAAGTGTTTGCTTTTAAAAAGTGATAAAGTCATTTCTTACTAATATAATAAATTTGTATATGTTTCTTTGATTAAATTGGAAGTACTGATATTCTACCCTACTGCTCTGTTGGAGAAAAAGACCAGGGAAAACTGCTCAAATATATGCCTATTCTTGTTTTTTCTTCAGAAAGGATGATGCATTAGCCAAAATAACTGATACCTTCATAACCAGATGTCAGAAAAGGATATTAAGCTGATTTCTGCTATTTTGGAAATCTTCTGTCTGGCTCCATACTTTACCTGCCCTTCATTGGAACATAGATACTTACATTTTTAATCTTCTATCTCTTGGAAATGTTCAAATATAACAGCTATTTAAAACTGTCACAAGCAGTCTTTCAAAAATATATCCCAGTCTTGGCTCTTGCCTCTCTCACACTAGACCTGAGCAACAGTTATGCCCTTGATAGTGTCTATTTGTAAGGATGATAAATGCTCCCATGTGCCAAAAGAATTGGCTGACAACATATAGGTGGGGAGTAGAAAAAATATGAAATAAATGCAGGAGGCAATTGTTTCTCCTCTCTGAACTTGGTAGACATTTTCAAGGGAATTTTCATAATGCATGATAAATGATATTTTCTTTGTATGAATATTACAGCCCTATACTTTGAATCTCAGGGAATTCTCTAAGTACTTTACATGTTTGACTTCTTTTAACTCTAACCATAGACATCTGAGGTTGTTGGTATTATTAACCTAACTTTATAGAGAAGGTGATATTTGGAATCCACAGTTGTTACAACATTGTCTGTATTTTATTCCCAGATCTGCCTTCTCTTATACAGACTGACCCTCAGCAAAAATCAAGTTTATGTGCTTCATATTGTTAGCATTCCCTTATATTTTACTTTCAAACCTATTTTATGCATTTTGTTTCTCCCAAATATTTTCTGAAGTGTGCATAGGGATCATATCCCATTCGGGAGATATATTAAAAGGAGAGGAAATATTTGAAGAATACTTCTTATGGCCTTTCTTCTGTCTTTTTGCTGTGAACTATTCACTGAGTGTCTTTGCATGCCAGTCACTATGCTGAGGCAGAACTAGGTATAATTTTTAATGTATCTGTTGCTGCTGTCGTCTGTATATAAAACACAGAAATTTGAGAAAGCCATTTATTTAATATACAAACTTAATGAGAAATTTATAGGTTGAAAGTAACAGGAGCACTCTTATTGGCCATAGGGGAATAACCAAGTATATTTATTTTCGCTTGAAGAGCAAAATACAAATCTTATAGTGTGTGTATGCATATGTGTGTGTATGTGTGTGTTGAGGGGTGGGAGAGTGATATATTTATAGCTGAAAGTATTACATTTTCCTCTAATGAACTATTTCTTAAAAGGTGATCCAGAAATGTGAGAAGAGTATTTCAAATAAATCAAACAGCAAGGGGGCCAGATAAAAACACAGACATATTGTCAGACACAGAATTCCTTGCGGCAGAAAAATAAACCAAGGGAGCAAGGAAGGCAGAGAGGGAGGAAAGGAAAGAAAAAGAAAGATGAAAACAAAATATTAACAATTATTTGATTTAGTCTCGGTTCTTTTTTCACCTTTTTAATTATTGCTGTATGTTTGATGATTTTAATAATAATCGTT
Source organism: Chinchilla lanigera (assembly GCF_000276665.1). Taxonomy (NCBI): domain Eukaryota; kingdom Metazoa; phylum Chordata; class Mammalia; order Rodentia; family Chinchillidae; genus Chinchilla; species Chinchilla lanigera. The sequence continues at coordinate 19,244,691 of NW_004955433.1, read as the reverse complement.
ATCTATTAGAAAGAAAAAAGTCTTGGAATCTACCTTTGGAGCGTTTTTGAATGACATCAAATTCATTACCTAATTATTTTGTTTTGTTCCTTCCTCAAAGCTGATTTTGAAATGTTTTAGACTGTGTTCAAGTAGCAAAATTGCTCCACAGTCTAACCTTCTAATCACTTGGACAGTCAACTACTTATAAGACAGTGGTTCTCAAAGTTGACTTTGCGTTAGATCACCAATATCAAAATTTTCTGGTGTAAAAATCATACACACAAATTTTCTAACATATCCTGAATGATGTAGAGCCACAGACTCTCTTACCTTCCCTAGGATATTCCACGGAATACTCAGTGTTGAGCCGTATTGATCCAAACACTGAATCTCAAGGCTACTGAAGTGTTAAGAAATGGAACACATCAGTGAAATATTAGTGTCCTGAGATAACTAACTCACATTAACAATATAGGTTCTGCTGAGAGCTGGTGACTCTGGCCAAGTGAAAAATGAAAGGGAGTCCTTTCATTCTTAAAATATTATTTGAAGACAAATAATTTTAAGATAATGGCTATATCATGCTATATTATAGTGTCTTCTTTCCTGTATAAAACTTTGAATAGAGCAATACATGGTTCTAAATAGAATTACTACACAATTATCATTAAGAGCTTCATCATGTCTTAATTCAAATCAAGAGAAATATCTAGAAAGGGAAAGGAAAATAATTATATGGTTTAACACAGCATCAGTTTATTTAATGTGAAACTGTAGTTTTCAGATGTTTGTATGTGATCAGGATAAACAACTCTAGACAAGGGTTTTCTCCCTATAAATGAATGGGTGTATCATTAAGTGTATCATTTAAATAAAATCTATCAGTATTTCACAAGGCAGTTTTAATAGATGGCTATGATTCAATATTGAATAGGTAAAATTGAACTTTAAAGAAGACAAAATATTATTAACTTTTCTTTGTGTAATATTTGCTTAAAATGAAAGTATCCCAAGGGAGTATTTGTGTTTTCTGTATGCCAGATACTGTAGAAGCCACTAAAGGTACGCTTAAAGTTATATAAGAAAAATGCCAGTCCCCCTGGATATCTTGGTGGTGAAAGAGTCTAAGTCTGACTCCTCGCCTTCCTCCACTGTCTCTGGGAAGCGAGGCTGGTGAGAGGTGTCTCAGGGTAGCTCCTTCCTTCTGCCATCAACCCAGGACAGCAGCAGCTGGCAGTGGGAGTCTGAGATTGGCTCTTCCCATCCTCCATTGACCAGGGTTGTGCAGCTGGTGAGAGAAATCTGCAATACATCCCTCCCTCAATCACTCAGTTGGTGGGACTCAGGGCCCAGAGACCTGTGAGAACACCAGTGACATGGTAGGGCCCCAGACAAAGAAAACTATAGGTGTGGAAAGGACTCTTGCAACAGGAACAACAGGAGCAAATAAGTGGTAAGTTAGGAGAACCAGTGTTGTACTCGGGGAGAGAGAATTGGGTTGGATAGGGCTGGCCCCCTTCTCTTTTCTTGTATTTTCTCTTTTTTTCCTTTCCTTTCCTTTCCTTTCCTTTCCTTTCCTTTCCTTTCCTTTCCTTTCCTTTCCTTTCCTTTCCTTTCCTTTCCTTCCCTTTCCTTTCTTTTTCCTTTTCCTTTTCCCTTTTCATTTTCCTTTCCCCTTTCTTTTTCTTTTTTTTCTTTTTTAAATGACTGTGGAGAACTCCAGCAATGGAAAACTAATCCCATCCTCCAAATCACGCAAAAATCCACCTGCAGTCTTGGCTAGAGTATGCATTTCTGGGACCTGACTTGGACCTACCACACAACTAAAGACATTAGAGGAATTTCACTCCTTTCATTTTTCTCTGTCTGATTGGTTTCCTTCTTGGGATTTACTTAGATTAGGGTTTCATTTGGGTTTTCATTTTTCTTTTTTTGTCATTTGTTTCTTTTCCATTTTTTTTCTCATTTTCTCTGTTCTGTTTTGCTCTATTTTGTTTTTCTTTTGATATGTTGTTGTATCATTGGTATGTGAAGATATTTTTGTTTACTAGTTTGCTTTTATTTTTTCTTTTTTTTCTTTATTTCCCTTTTTCTTTTCTTCCTTCTCTTATCTTCATGATTTAGAACTCTAAACTTTCTTTTCATTTTATTCTACTCATCCTCTTCCTCTCTTTTGTCAACAGTCTCACCGAATTTTATGATAATTTCATGGGAGTAAACATTGTATCCTCTCTTTCTGGTTCACTTCAAAACTCCTAGGCCTTCTCCTCTAGTCCTTACCTCCTGTGTCCTACAGTGACCCAAAATCTGGGTGATCTTCCTGTGCTCTCCAACCTTGCTCTTTCTATACTTACTTAATCTCTACATCATACAACCTATCCTATTTGACCCCCCCCCCCGTGCACACAACAGGGTAAAATCACTCTAAGTGGAAAATCATGGCGTACAAATTCCTGGTATAAGGTGGATTATACCTTTGTAAATCTTCCTCTATGATTATAGGTATCAGGCTAATAGTTACCATAGTTTGTCTGTAGCCAGGATATACTTGACTCTATTCTTATTGCAAATTGAACTACTTTAACCAAGATGTCGTACATGCTATAAACAGTTTTACCCCCTGTATGACAATACTGTGTTTATAAGGAGTCATAACCATCATCATACTCCAGTACCAAAAGAACTGACCCTAAATTAAATAGGTAGAATCTCTTCAGTTTTACTATGTTGAGAAGGTAGTTTCTTGGGATAAATAAAAAGATCAAGTTTCACCTACATCTAGAAAACATCCAGAGGAATAGACACCTCCTAGGAAAGCCTGGAAACCAGTGATAAGAGGAACAGATACCTCCTGTGAAAGCCTGGACACAGTGATTAGGCTATGTAATATGAGAAACTTACAAGCATCAACACAGAAAACAAAATTAAATAGAAAATACAAAATGACAAGATGAAGAAGCAAAACACAATCCCAAATACCCAGCCTACCATGAATAAATCAAGAGCAAAAAGAGATAGATGAAATTGAAAGCCAAAAACTGGAACACTCTGAAATGATAGTTCCAAAAGTGCAGAAAACAAATGGAAGAGCCCATAAAAAAGTAATTTCTAAGGTGCAAAATAAATGATTATCAAAATGAAAAATATTAAAGTAGACACATAGACAAATAGAGGAGCTCAGAGGGAAAAAATGGAAACAATGAATGCTAAACACAGACAAAAAAATGGAATCAATGAAGTAGATCCAAAGAGTAATTTAAGAAATTAAAAGCTCCACTGAAAGTATATGCAACAGATTGAATGACGTGAATGATGGTGAGGGTAGAATAACAGATCTAGAAGATAGGAAATCAATAGTGAGTAGGAAAAGAAAGATATCTTTAAAATAGCAAGATACCATAAAAAATCAATGCAAAGGCTAAAGGACAAAGAAAAGAAGAGCAACATAAGTTTAACTGGAGTCAGTGAAACAGCTGGAGATAGCACAAAAGCCATTAAAAACCTCTTCACAAAAATAATGGCAGAAAAGTTCCCCAAAATGGATAATGAATTTCACATACAAATAAATGAAGCACATATGACTCCAAATAGCCTTAACCAAAATACATCTATACCAAGGTATACAATAATCAAGATTCCAGAAATTCAGCACAAGAAGAAAATATTAAGAGCAGTTAATAAAAAGAAACATATCACCTATTAAGGAAAGCCCATCAGATTCACAGCAAACTTCTCAATACAAACCCTCAAATCAAAGAGAGCTTGCAATAAGGTATTTCAATCCCTAAAGGAAAATAATCTTCAACCCAGAGTCATATAACCTACAAAAATATCTTTCAAAATGGATGAAGAAATATAATAGTTCCATAACAAAGAACAACTGAAGAAATTTATGACCACAAATCCAAAGCAAGCTCTGCAGAATGCTATGAAGGAAATATTAGAATCAGGTAATGAAGGGTACAAGCACGTGAACACCAAAAGAAAGAAGCCACTAGGCAGCACATGAAATTAAACAGAGGAGAAACACAGCAGACAAACAATAGGAAAGCTACATGAAAAAGAAAAGCCAATATATATCATTTATAACCATCAACGTAAATGATCTCAGTTCATCAATCAAAAGAAACAGACTGGTAGAATAGATCAAGAAGCAAGATCTAACAATATGTGGCATTCAACAAACACATTTAAGCCAAAAAGAAAGTCATAGACTAAAAGCCACAAGGTAGAAAACAATTCTCCATGCCACAGGAACCAAGAAAAAAGCAGGGGTAGCTATTCTATCCCTGATAATGCACACTTTAAGCCAAAACTGATCAAAAGAGACAAAGAAGGTCATTACATACTTAAGGGAAACCTCCAACAGACAACAATCTTAAATATATATGCACCAACACCAGTGCAAAAAATTACATAAGACAAATATTAATAGACATGAATAACCAAATAAGCACCAGCATAACACCAGTGAGGGACCTTAATATCTCACACCCACAAATAGATTGATCAATTGGACAAAAAAAAAATCAACAAAGAAATGTTAGAATTAAACAAAGCCTATGAACAAATGGACTTAGTAGATGTCTACAGAGATTTCCACTGCAAAACATTAAAATACACATTCTTCTCAGCTGCACAGGAGATTTTCTTCTAAATAGATCATATGTCAGTGGTCAAAACATGTTCAAGTAAATGCAGAGAAAATGAAATCTTCTCATGCATATTATCTGACCATAGCACAAGGAAACTGGAAATCAATGACAAAGGAAATCACAAAAACAACATTATCATATGGAAAATAAAAAACATCCTTGTGAACAACCAAGAGGTCATAGGAAATCAGACAGTATATATAATTAAATGATGATGCCAGTACAACATAGTGAATCATATGGGATGCAATAAAAGCAGTCCTAAGAGAGAATTTATAGTGATGAACTCACACATCAGGAAAAAAGAATGAGCTCAAATAAACAACCTAATATTGAACCACAAACTTCTAGAAGAAGAAGATCAAATGAAACCCAAAGCTCATACAAGGGAGGAAATTACAAAAATATGAGCAAAAATTAATGCAGTAGAGACTAGCAAAGCAGTGCAAAAAAAATCAATGAATCAAAAAGTAGGTTCTTCGAAAGCATAAATAAAATTAATAAAACATGAGCAAACCTCACCAAAAAGAGGAAAGAAAAAACACAAATTCAAGCAATTAGGAATGAAAAGTTGGAAATCATAACAGATCCCACAGAAATCCAGGAAAGCATCAATACCTACTATAAGAACCTATGTTCTAATAAGATGGAAAACACAGAAGAAATGAGTGTTTCCTAAACACAATCAAATTGTCAAAACTGAATCAAGAAGATATATAAATTCTAGATAACCTGATATCAGCCAATGAAATTGAAAATGTAAGTAAAAATTTACCAACAAAGAAAAGTCCAGGCCCTGACAGATTCACAGTTGAATTCTACAAGAAACTTAGGAAAGAACTAATGCCACTAATGCTGAAGCTCTTTAAAGAAATTGAAAGGTAAGCTGTACTTACAAGATCATTCCTGGAAAATAGTACTCTGATTCCAAAACCAGAGAAAGACCAAACCAAAAAAGAAAAGTACAGGCCAATCTCCCCAATGAACATACATGCACAAATTCTTAATAAAAGAATGCTAAACAGAATCCTGCAAGTCATGAAGAAGATTGTACATCATGATCAAGTAGGATTCATCCCAGGGATGCAGGGATGATTCAACATACACCAATCAATCAATATAATACACTATATAAACTGAAACAAAGACAACAATTACATGGTCATCTCAATAGATATGGAAAAAGCATTTGACAAAGTCCAAAACCCATTCATGATTAAAAAAAAGAACAGAGAATTAGAATGTATGATCTTTACCTAAATCTGATAAAAGCTATCTATGACAAAAAAACAGCTAACATCATACTGAATGCTCAATAACCAAAAACTTTCACTCTAAAATCAAGAACAAGACAAGGATGTCCATTATCACCAGTGCTATTCTATGTATTTCTGAAAAAATTAAACAGAGCAATTAGACAAGAGAAAAATGAAGAAATAAAGGTAAGGAATGAAGAAGTTACATTATCATTATTGGCAATAATGATCAGATATCATTATTTGATGTCACACTCTACAAAGAAGACCACAAAAACTCCACCAAAAAATAGTAGATTTAACATCCAAATTCAGCAGTGTAACAGGATACAAAATCAACACTTAAGATCAATAGCATTCCTGTACACAAGAAACAAACTCACAGAGAAAGAAATTAGTGAAAGCACATCCTGCACAACAGCATCTAAAAAAATGAAACACACATTAATCTAACAAGTGATATAAAAGATCTGTACAGTGAAAATTATACTACCCTCAAAAAGGAGATTGAAGAGGATAGCACAAAATGGAAAGATAACCGCTGCTCTTGGATAGGAAAACCAACATTTTGAAAATGGCCATACTCCCAAATGTGTTATACAGACTGAATGCAACCCCAATCAAAATCCGATTAGCATACGTCACATATTTAGAGAAAACACACTTAAAATACATTTGGGACCAGAAAAGACCTAGAAGAGAAAAAGCAAATCTGGGCAACAAAGTCAAGTTAGGGGACAACACAATCTCAGACTTGAAATTATACTACAAATCTGCTGTGATAAAATTAGCATGGAATTGCCAAAAAATGGCCAGAAGACCAGTAGAACAAAATAGAAAATGCAGATGGCAATCCCAAACACACTGAACCACCTTATCTTTGTCAAAGGAGCCAAACATGTTCCCTAGAATGAAGATACTCTCTTTAATAAATGGTGCTGGAAAAAACTGCTTTCCACATGCCAAAAACTAAAACTAGATATATGTCTATCACCATGCACTAAACTAAAGTCAAAATGGATCAAAGATATAAGTATTAAAACAGAAATACTAAATATACTGTAAGAGAAAATAGGTAGCTATCTGGAAGACCTAGAAGTAGGCAGAGACTTCCTGAACAAAACCAAGATTACAAGGGAAATACTACAAATAATCAACAATTGAGATCTCGCCTTACTAGAAAGCTTTTTCACAACAAAAGAAATCACCAAAAGAGTGAAAAGAGAACCTACAGAGTGTGAAAAAATTATAGTCAGTTGTCTCTCAGACATAAAAAGAATTGGAAAAATCAGATACCCCAAACTCAAAGACCCATTCAGAAAATAGGCATCTGAGATAAATATGCACTTCTAAAATGAAGAAATAGAAATGGCTAATAAATACATGAAAAAAAAGCTCAACATCACTGTCACAGGCAGAATGTGCATGTACATTCCTTAAGGACATGACATAACTTTTTTCTTGGTTTTACTGGTACACTTTTCACATACATAATGATCACATTCATCATAGGAAATGTAACTGTACATCATATATCTTAACTGTTTTATCATCAGTTCCCCCTTTCCTTCAGTCTTTCTCTGCCATTCTAAACTTTGTTTCCATTGTTTCCTTCCATTCTTTTTTAAAGTCCCTGTTCCCTCTTTTCCATTTCCCCCTTTCCCCTCCCTTGTTTCTCTTCCTATTCCTATTCTAATTTTAACACTCAAACACCTATTTCAACTGCCACATGCACATAAACACAGTCATTCATAAGCATACACAATAATTAAGTCTTTATGTTTATTTTTCATATATAACTTTTGGCCAAATCATTGCTTTTCCTTTGTATTGTTTTTAAATATTAGAAACTGCTTTTTTTCTGGTTTCAGTTCAAAATTCAAAAAAAAAGTAAAGGTCTAATTTAATATTTTTTTCTGGTTTAAAAATGTTAATAGTGCACTAAAAGGACACATCTGATTTTAATTTCTTCTTTGGTATACAATTTTATACTGGTGATTCATATGTGAATTTACCTTTCTGTGTTTGTTTACTTTCTTTATATTTCTATTTTCTTTAAATCTGAATATCCTGAACAATAAATAGATAAGCAGTTGAAACATATTTTAGCACTTGTACTGGGATATTTTTCCAAAATTATTAATATTTGACTGAAAATGAACTGAAAGGCACAACTTTAAATAGTTTACTCCAGAAATTCACACATTCTAATTTACTGTCACATTGTGAGAAGTTCTGAAGACACTAACAGCACCAAGGCAGGTTTAAAGTATTTTCTGATGTGACCAGGGGATTGGTGAGAAAGGGGAGAGAGAGGTATTAGGGGGACTCATCAAAGTATGTTTCATACATGTATGAATATGCCACAAGGAAACCACTAGTCTGTACAACTAATATGCACTTACAAAATATTTTGAAAAACCTTCTTATAACATGAAAAACAATATTTGCAGATCAGGAGATAATTCTAAAACATGAGGTAGTACTGAGAAATTCTAAGTAATGCTTTCTTCTACTTGGGGGTAGAGATGATTTGGAGAATTAGTAGAGTGTAGAAGAGAAATGATTACAGATTTAAAAAAGGGGAAAAATCTGATCCTGTTAAGAGGTCATAGAAAAATTTTATCTGTTTACTTATTATTTTCTTTAAAGTTATTTAGGGTCTCCTTTCCCTAAAATCTCAAAGAAGGGGTCTTTAAACTGTTACCAAAAACATGACCCATGAAGTTAGCTTCAGGGTACATGCTTTTCATAAATATGCACTGAGTATCTACAGTGTATTAGTCATGAGAAGGAAGAAAGGGTAAAGTTGACACTTAGAATCTTCATTTCTGTAAGGTTTGTGCTGGATCTCCTGAACCCCCAATTCTAAAAGACCATATATATTTCAAATATAATAATATGGTCTAATATTTTCAAGTGAAGGATTTTTTCTGATCAATTCTGGAAGACTGAATATGACAAAAATAATTACAGAAGAGCGTTGATAAATCCTGTCAAAAAAGTTTTTTAGGAAATGAATACCTTGAGTGATTCAATTATCCCAGGAATAGTCTACTTTCCTTCTCCCATACTTTTTCTAGTGTTTTGCTGTTCTTGTTCATGTGAAGCATCATTTTTTGATCTCATCATTTTGAAGGTTAACTGAAGAAAAGAACTATGAGACTAAATTTCGGATAATTTGGCCTCTTGGAAGACTTTTAACACTAAATCTTCACTCCTGATTCATTGAACAAATATGTAATTATAGTAAGAGCTAACCTTTAATATGTAGCTACCAAGCATCATGCAATTTACATGCTATATTAGTTTTCTATTGCTGTGTAAACTATTACCATAAACTTAGTGACTCAAAGAACACCCACATATCAGCTCATACTTGGCCCTGTTGGTCAAACTTCAGCCCCAGATGGATTCTCTGTTCAGAATTTTCACAAGACTCACATCGAGGTTTTGGTCAGGATAGGCTTGCATCCTGAGATGCTAGGGAAGGATCTGCTTCCAGCTCCATTCAGGTTGGTGCAAAATTCAGATCCTTCCATGATAATAGAGATTAAATAGCCCTGCGTACTTACCAATTTGTGACAGAAGGCTGCTTCCTCCTTCATCCAACTGACTCTTGGGTGTCAGTTCCCATTAATGCTTTAAGTCTCTGACTTCTATCATGAACAAGAGAACACTCTCTGCCATAAAAGTCATATGTGCTGATTTTACCACAGTAGCTTCATAGTATAATTTCAAGTCAGGGATTGTCATGCCTCCTGCCTTACTTTGTTGCCCAGGATTCTCTGTGCTATTCTAGATCTATTCTGGTTCCAGACAAATTTTAGATCAATTTTCTGTAGAACTGTGAGGTATGCTAATGGTATCTTGATCAGGATTGCATTAAATTGATGTAACAGTTTTGGAAGTATGGCCATTTTCACAATGTTGGTTCTTCTTATTCATGAGCAAGGAATATCTTTTTCTGAAATTTTCTGAAATCCTATTAGATCTCTTTTTTCAGAGTCCTGTAATTTTCAATGTATAGAATTTTACTTCCTTTGTTAGATTGTTTCCTAAGTATTTCCCTTTTTTGGATGTTATTGTGAAGGGTATGGTTTCCCTAATTTCTCTCTCAGTGAGTTGGTTATTTGTGTACAGGAATGCTATTGAGTTTTGAACCTTGATTTTGTATCCAGTTATGCTACTGAATTTGGAGATTTAATCCAGAAGTATTTTGGTAGAGTTTTGGCAAAAAAAAAAAAAAAAATCTGAAGATCAGTGGAACAGATTAGAAGATGCAGACAAAACTACAAATACACTCATCCACCTTTTCTTTGACAACAGGGCCAAACATATTCACTGGAAGAAAGTTAGCCTCTTTAAGAAATGGTGCTGGAAAATCTGGCTTTCTACATGCTGAAGACTAAAACTAGACACATGTATATCACCATGCACCAAACTAAAGTCCAAATGGACTAATGATCTAAATATTAAAATAGAAACACTAAAATTTACTGGAAGATAAAGTAGGTAGAAACCTTGAAGACATAGACGTAGGCAGAGAGTTCATGATCAAAAACCAATCTGCATGGGAAATACTTCAAAGAATCCAAAACTAGGATATTATCATATTGAAAAGTTTCTGCACATCAAAATATATCACTAACAGAGTTCAAAGAAAACTCGTGAATTGGGAAAAAAATTTTATTGAACTGTCCCTCAGACAAAGGACTTCTATCTAGAACGTATAAAGAATTGAGAAAAATCAGCCCCCCAAATTCAAAGACCCAATTCAGAAGTGGGCTTCTGGCATGAATAGACAATTCTCAGCTGAAGAAATACAAATGGCAAATAAATAGATGAAAAAATATTCAACATATTTGGTTATTTGAGAAATGAAAATTAAAAGAACACTGAGATTCCATCTCACACCAGAAAGAATGGCTATCATCAAGAAATCGACCAATAACAAATGCTGGATGGGTTGTGGTGAAACAGGAACCCTTCTCCACTGTCGGTGGGAGTGTAGACTGGTGGAACCACTGTGGAAATCACTGTGGAGATTCCTTAAAATTCTAGGATTAGAAGTTGCATTTGACCTTGCTATTTCCCTTCTGGGTATCTTCTCAGAACAGTTGAAAACAACATACTAGAGTGATATATGTACACCTATGTTTATAGCAGTACAATTTGTTATGGCTGAATCTTGGAAACAATCCAAATGCCCATCAAATGAGGAATGGATGAAAGTATGTGATGTTTTTATGCAATGTAGTATTACTCAGCTATAAAGAAAGATAAACTTGAGGCTTTTATAGGTAAATGGATGCAATTAGATACCATACTCATAAGTGAAATAAATCAGACTCACACGTGTAAACATCACATTGTCTCCCTAGTGTAAGATTCTGAAAGAGTAAACAAGATCTAAGACGTACACTATGTATTACAAAAGGGAAAGAAATAGCTCAAAAGGAAAGATCATATGCAGGTCTGATTATGATGTTTTCAGTTTTTCTGGAAAAATACTCGATGGGAAATGACTAGGTTAAAGGAGACCTTTAATCCTAACTTTGTGAGGAAACTTCAGACTGATTTCCGTAGTGGTTTCACTACTCTACACTCCCACCAGCAGTGGAGAGGTGTTCCTTGTCCCCATGGCCCCTCCAGCATTTGTTATCAGTTGATTTCTTGCTGATAGCCATCCTTTCTGTTGTGAGATGGAATCTAAGTGTTGCTTCAATTTGTATTTCTTGAATGAACAATGATGTTGAATTTTTTTCATATACATATTTACCATTTGTATTTCTTCATTTGAGAAGTGTGTATTCATCTCAGATGGTCCTTAGAAAAGAAAGAAAGAAGGAGGGGAAAAAATGTGTGTATGTGTGTGTGTGTGTGCATGCATGCAAGGATAGCTGGGATAATTTTACTGCTGATGTCTATTGGTTTATTGAAAGAACAGTTAATGCTTAATTTTTTTTCTTGACCAATTTTGTATGCTTATGTCTGGTAATCTGAACAACTAATTTGAAGACAACAATATGCAATATAAAAACCATTGGTGAATTCTTACCATATTGTTTAGTGAAGCTCTGTATTGTTTCTAATATTTTATTACTTTTTATTCTCTTTAATTGTTTGATCAATCTTGTATTCTTACATCTGGTAATCTGAGCAACTTCACTGAAGGTAATATAACAACTATTGTTATATATCAACCATTGTTAATTCCTATCATCTTGTTTTGAAGTACTGTATCATTTTTTTAGTTTTTGTGTTGTTTTATTTTTGTCTTTGTTGTTGTTATTTTGTGGCTTTTTTGCTTTAAAATTAAAAAAAAAAAGGAAAGATCAACTTGGATAGGGGAAAGGAGAAAAGAAGGAAGGGAAAAATATGTGTGTACACAAGATAGCTAAGATAATTGTACTACTAATTTATATTAGCTCATGGAAGCTAACAGTGTTTATATTGTTTGATCAATTTTGCATGCCTATATCTGATAATCTGAGCAACCACTTTGAAGACAATAAAATGCAATATAAGAACCATTTTTAATTTCCTATTGTCTTGTTTTGAAATCCTGTATAATTTTTATTGTTTTTTATTCTCTTTTAAATAAATATCCAGTATAATCAAACCACCAACTGCAACAAAATATCATATGTGAACCAAATGGGCAACTCTATGCCTCATAATTTTCCAGTTTAGAATTTAATTTAATTACATATCTGAAATATCCTTAGTACAAAAAATAACATGATCAGAGGAATAATTGGAGTGCAAAACCATACAAATTATATGTATTATTGCTTACTCATATTTAAAATCTAATCTTAATTACCACTTTATTAAGTTAGAGGGGATTATTTCCAATTTTCATAAAGTTTAGGGATTGAGGTCACAAAATTATTAAATACTATAACAATGATTTGAGCTTGAGTCTTTCCAACGCTAACTTAATGATTTTCCACAATTCTACAATGTTTCCTGAGCACCTGGTTTGTATTATACACTAAAGAAATGAATAAAAATATTAGAAAGTTCTGTTTTACCTACTGCTGACTTTACAGTTTTGAAATAGGTACTATTGTACTAATGGCTATTATTGTTGTCATCAAGGTTAAACCACTTGGGTCTGGCAAAGTTTAAATTCCACCACAGACACCTGGGCTATGGATTCTATGCTTTGAACCATGATATATATCCGTTGCTTCTGAATGATCCATATGCAAATTCCTTATTCAACTGTCAGAGGAGGGAATGTAAACAGATATTCCACTCACCATGCTGCATTTTGCTTCACCCTATTAAAACAATCCACTCTATGTTGTGTGTTAATGCATAACTTCATTTTTCTCAGTGTTGACTTAGATCTAAAGACATTTTGAATTATCTGGAGCTCGGCAAACACTTATAGCAATAGTATACTGTAGATGAGTGGTATTTTTCCTACCTTCCCTTAAGCAAGAAATCATCTCTAATTTGTTAGAGTCTTTGCCACTCCCTGATATCTCCATATACTAAAAGAGATAGTTAACATTAAACACTGTACAAACATATTATATTTTTCATAATGGATTATCTTTTATTTCACTAGTCATAAGAGGACCATTGGAATATAGGTTAGCAATTGAAGACAGTAAACATCATACTCCTGTTTTAATTTTGTTAATTGCCTAATCATCACAGGCATTTGCATTGGTTGGCATCCTTTTGTGTACCTAGACACCATTCTTTATTTGGATTGAGGAATTCTGTCAGTTTCAAGGAAAAGAGAATATTGAAAAGAGTTTTGAAATTGCAGGATTTAAATGGGACAAAGAAGCTTTTTAAATCTCATATCCAACCACTAGGAGGAGGAAACTTGCTTTCCAAATATAATCGTGCTTATTATATCTAATTTTAAACTTTAATTTACATTTTGGAGCTAAATTAAAATTGATGAGTAGTTACTCATCTGAGTCTGTGAGAATATAACCACTTGTCTTTGTAATGATTTGTGTTTCTCTGTGTTTGAATTAGTCAATTCCTCTAAGTACTTTCCTTTATTTCTAACACTTTTGTGTTTGATAATCTCTGCTTTGCTTTCTAGAAAGCATTTTACTCATGAAATTTGAGCCATATTCAGGGAAAACAGAACTGGTAACCCAGTGGAAAATCAGTAGGCTATATGCCTGAGGAACCCACGCATTTGTGTTAGATAAATGTCTCCCTACCTGGTTTTTGTTCAGCCCATCCATCCATATAAAACTTCACAGCAGCCACATCTGTATTCAGCCACACTCTTTGTGAAAGGGACAGCTTGAGAACCTATTAAAGATACATTGTCACTATGAGTATTTTGTTCCTCTTTGCTATATAATAAGCTGAAAACTACAGTAGGTTAGCATTCTATGGGGAAGACTGCTGTTCCTTTTATTGACTTTATGGCCACACAAACTAATAGAAAATGCATTTTATATCACACAGGTGAACTCAATCACGCTGAACTCAACAGGGTGGAATATTTTCCCTACATTTAAGTTGTAAATGGCAGATTGGTTTACAATAAATATCGGGGAAAATAAAATGTAACTTCTTTATGGAGTTTTATTATAAAAAATACTCCTGTTGTAAATAATATTTTAAATTTCTGACTATGAAGCTAATCTTCATTACAGGAACTCCGATGTTCTTAAGGAATATATGGAAAAACATAAATAAGGCCCACAGTATTACCACCAGAGATGATTGTCAATATGTAGAAAATGTAAATTTCATTTTTTCATATTAAGTTTGCAGAGGCAAAGATATTGATGCCATTATTATTTTTCTGTAAAGAGTCTTTGTTCATAAACATAATGTTGAAGGAATAACTCAATAATTCTTTTATTGAATAATTATATTTTGAGACATACAACTTTTATCTCAACAGATTCTCTTTCGCTCTTCTTTCTTTCCTTTGTTTTTCATCTTGGACTTTGTTCCTTTGGTGAATATTTACTGTGCTTTACATTCCTTCAAAAAACTCTCATTCTTGCTGATGAATGTCTGGATCATTACTAATCATAGGCTGTTGTAGTTACTGCTGTTGTAACAGTAGAATTGTCATTCGTCAGTAATATTCCACCTATGGAAAATGTCCTTGTATAAGAGTATGCCATACTATTATGAGCATAGCAATGCCTCAGGAGCTGGTAATCTAACCTGCATCTGTTTCCTACTCTGATACAATGAGAACCTTCTTGGTGCACCCAAAGGTCACTAAGCGGCCAGTGAGAAAGAAGCAACAGATTTGTCTACTCATAGACCTTCCAGGCTGGAGCATCCTTCCATACTAGCTCTGAAGGTCTAGATTTGGGGAGTGAAACTCAACTTGGTTCAGTACCTGAACCAAGTCATTCTGTGCACTCTGAGCTGTTCCTCGCTGCATGTTGTTAGCACTTGACTAGAATATTCTGAATTATGACCCAGCCATCAGATGTGGGGAAACATGCATTAGTGTAAATACGAGAAAGATGTGCAATTTGCCACATGTCAATGACTAAAGGTCTTCATTCCAAAGAAGATAGTACAAGGAAAAGTAAACTTTACATTTTTTTGCTAAGATGGATATCTGTACATGTCTTCTTATATTTCATACTCTTATTTTGGAATTCAAAATTTATATAAATATTCATATGTGTAGAATTTGTATATCACATTTTAGGCTTTATCAAAATATACTGACAAAATGAAAAGAGGATTTCCTAAGGTAACTCAATAATTTCTACCAGGGGACATTTTGAGAGTGTGAGGGGATTGTATTATTAATAACACCAGGAAAACGGACATGAACTAGAATTCTATGGGGCCATGCAAGGAGCACCTTAACTTTTGCTTAAAAATCCATAGTGTGGCCTTTCCTTTCCAGAGACTTTATTCTTCAGCATGAGAAAACAAGCAATTTCCAAGTCATAAAGGACAGTTTCTTGGTTACTCACTTAATTATTCTGTTTTAAAATAACGCAGCCAGCATTTCTTCTCTCAAAGGAATTTTTAATGAAAAAGATGATTTACAGCGATTTTACAGTGATTACAGCAACAACACTCAATTTATGATTATCTACTCTGTCAACATGAGTTAGTGAGGAAAATGAGGGCACTATAGATGAGAAACAGTAAACAGTGACTAACCTAAGAATAAATATTACAATATTGTATACATAAGTAGTGTTCATAGAACGAGGTCAAGCATAGGATATTTTATATCATATAAGTTGCCGGGGCTGGAGAAGGGAGATGTTTAAAATCTTTGGGCTAAAATTGAAAATACCGTGGCTTACATCTAAAGACTTGAAAACTCCAGCTTCATTTATATTTCCAAATTTGTCTCTCATTTCTGCAAACATAAGCCTCAAACTCCGGCCAGAATTATTTATACTTTTGTCTGCTTATCTCCTCTCTATATTTTTAAATCACCAAATCAAGATATGAATGAAGATTACGTTCTTGATGAAACTTTACTCAATTTGTTTGTTTGCTATTACAGCATTCCCGCCTCGGATGCTCATGAAGGTAACATGTGGTATTCAAGATCCATTGTTCAGACCCCACTGGAACTTCCAAGAGACAAGTAATGACACACACATGCAATACAGTCAGGTAAATGCATGCAGCCAACTGTTAGCACTTATATGATTTCCATCATTTTATTTCTCTCCTACAACATTTTAATGAATAGAATTGGATAGATAGGTAACACAAGTGGAAAAACAGCTTTAAATTTCTCTCTTCCAAGCTCAGAAGTACTCTAAGGTTTAGACTGAATTGCTTGAGAGTCCTGGCATTTGGTTAGTTCATGTTTTCCACTGATTTAAAGTAATATTTTGTGTCTTTTCTTCTTTTACCTATAAACATTCTCTGATAAGAATAAGGAATTATAATTTCAGTCCCTAACAATTTAGACTCCAGGTTAACATCTTGATCTGAATGATGTTAAGTTACCTGAAATGTTTAGAAACTGCTCTTTCATATTATGTAGTTGAGATGTGGCTCCATCCGATTACAAAGTAGGGAGGCTGAGGCAGGAGAACAGCAAGTTCAAGCCCAATCTGGGCAACTTTGGAGAGACCTCATCTCAAAATTAAAAAAAGATTGAGAATGTAACTCAGTGTAAAGATACTGGAATTAGTCACCTATTGGGGGTTATTAGTACCAAAAAGAAATACTATTTCCATCCTTACTGATTTGGCCATATTTTTATTTTGACAAAAAAAAAAACCAAAATAACAGATTGCAGCTATCCATCTTATTTTAAATCAGTAGTATTTCAAAATTATTAATACATTTTTTATCATCATGGCATTCCATGATATAATTCAGTAGCTCTTACTATTTCTAACAGTTTGACTCTGGAGTGTCACTTTTTCATACAGAATTTCCCTTCCTTGTTTTGTGAATCTTGAATTTGATGCACTGTTCAACCAGCTATACTAAATACAGTATTTCTAGTTATGATGAGTTTTTTCCCCTTTAAAGTACATATTTATTATGTTTTCTAAGTGACTGCAGAGCTCAGACATATTTTCTCACTGCAATTACATATGAATCAAAATATGATTGTGAAGAGAACTTGGAGTTCATAAATTTTGCACCAGCATAATTAAAAATGCTATTTCATTATATTCTGATATCTATCAGTACAAATGAAAATTGTAAAACAAGGCCTTTTTCCTCCTTGACTTAAACATTTTTATTAAGTATATAGTTTGTTTGTTATTGTTGCTTTCATGTGGTACCTGGGTTGAACCGGGGGCCTACATACTGATCTACCTCCCAGCAGCTCCCTTTTAAAATATTTCTAGTTTGAGATAGGATCTTGCTCAATTGCCCTGGTTGGGTTTCAACTCAAGATTTTCTGCCTTAGCCTCCCTAAGTGTTGGGATTACAAGTATGTGTACTTCCCAGGGCAAGTATACACTTCATGACCTCATGGTCTTGTTTCACTAATGTAGCTATATATCCTAGGTAGCTTTTTAAGATGTGGATTTAAGCTGATCTGTAGCCAAAGAGCAATGTGAATATTAAATGTGTGAATATTGTTTTGCAGTAAGTAGCTTTACAATGATTTGATATTTCTGAATAAGTGAAATATATTACTAACTTTAAATTTATTTTTTCATTTGATTATAGTCACTCAGATATTTCTTCAGATTTGTTTAGGATATTACTAAATCAAGTATAAGCAAAACATATGCTACTTATAAACATTTATGGATGCAGTAAACATAAAATAATAAATCCCTCATTGCATTTCTCATTGTTTTATTTTAATTTATAAAATGATATAGCGTCCATTATCTCCCAATTCATCAAAATATTTGTATTTGTCTATAGTGTAAACAAATGAGTTGGTGCTGAAATATAATTCTTTTTCTGCATAGATTTTGTTTCATCTTATTAGATTTTACTATTTTATTTTGGGATGGAAACTAAGGCTTCACAC
>NW_004955433.1:19179318-19226185 GCF_000276665.1 Chinchilla lanigera | reverse complement strand
TACCATTTTAATTATTTTTTGTTTGTTCATTTTGTGTTTTGGGGGGGTGTCTTTTTTTTTTTATTATTTTGTTTTGTTGTTTTTGAGGTAGGGTCTTGCTAAATCACTAAATTGCCAGCTGGTCTAGAATTTAGAATTTTCCTTCTGCCTCCTGTAGTGCTGGGATTACACGTGTGTACCACCATGCCAGGCTTTATTCTTCTCCTTTTGAGCTTCCCATTTATTTTTATGCTAATTTCCCCCTTTCCATGTTTCATTTTTAGTAAATGAGAAGTGTTAAAAAAATAAAATTTGATCTCTTTTTAATCATTTCTTCCCCCCTTTGTGCTAATGGAATATGATGAAAAAATATTGTCAGTCTCCTGAATGAAGATCTACTGGTTAGTAGCTAACCAGTCCACTCATTTTGCACAAAGGAAGATACTATCAGTTTGGAAAACCCAATCTTTATTTTTTGTTTTGTGTCTGGTTTGTTTGCTATTTACTTACGTATTTATAATAAAGATCATTATTACAATGTCTGTGGAGGGTTAGCTTTAGACCAGAGCCAGCACCTAGATGCACACAGGGAAAGTTGTGCTTCTTGATATTACATTAAAAAGAAACAGCTTTTAAATCTTTGCTATCCCTACCTTTTTACTTATTTTATGTGAGTTCTTTGTATCAGGCGCAAAATGCAATAAACGTGGCTAGTCACCTGTGCTAATACTGAGAAAAGATTGCTTTTCAGCCACTTTCTTTTTAAATTTTGAATTTTTAGAATAGTTTTGTTCTTTTGAAAATGTTTTTGCCTAAAACAGGAAGGCACCACCTCAACCTCAACATCAAGTCCGTCTTTTGAAGAAATTACTTCACAGGATCTCAAGAGCCATCAAGGACCTCCAGCTGTAGGTAGTAGCACACATCTCAGTATTTGCTGTCCCAAACCTTACAAGCAGTCACAGTTCAGGTGAACCGGCCTGCTTTTCCACAAGCTAGCCAGAGAGGTGGGTATAATGGCTCTAGCTAGTTATAGTCGTCTGAGATGCCAACCATCCACACTGACCAAAGGAAATTTAAATAAAATTTGTTAAAACTAATCTTACTTCCCATGTCTGGACACTCATGTGTTACCGACAGCCCTCCAGCGGGAAGTTACTTGGCTGAACCTAGGGCTTTGTAAACCGAAGCAAGTATTTCACCCGTGAGCTACAAACCCAGCCCTTTTCCTTTTTTTTTTTTTGAGACAGTCTTGCTAAATTGCCGACAGTGGTCTCAATTTGTAATTTCCTGCCTCAGCCTCCTGAGTAGCAATGGATGGCAAGTGTATGCCACTGTGCCCAGTAAATTTTTCTCATTTACATTTAACCTTTGGAAAATTCTTCTTCGAGAAGAATTATTTTTGAGGTTGTCTTTGTAAGTTGGTCTTTATTGCTCACTTAATTTGAATGCAGCCTAATTCTTCAAGGTTAGATGAATAAATGACCACATGCATTGGAACTGTAAACTTAGTGAGGAGGCCAGAATAAATCTCCACTTTATTAGAGAAGACTTTTTGATTTTTTTACAGTTCGTGTGTGTGTGTCTGCATGTGTGTGGGGACAGAGTTATGTCAATATTTCTTTTCTTTCTGTTAGCTTGAAAATTTCTCAGCGTAGTGTAACTTTCCTGAGATATTCTGTGCTGATTGTATTTTTTGATGCTCTAGCTTCCAAGAAACTAAGTCAAATTTGTGTCTCAGTGTATACTGTGACATGAATTCTTAAAATCATATTTTGCTTAGGCTTTACCTTCTTTCTTTCTATTTCTTATATAACTTTTTAGTCTACTATATATTTGACTTTGATTCTATAAGTTCTTATTTATCCCCAGATTAGCTATGCAAGAAATATTCCACAATTCATCAACACTACAAATAATCAAAATATATTCTTATTAAAAGAGTATATTATCTTTTAATTCATTGTGAGTCCCAAGTGGAAGGCACTTGAGCCTTGTCTTCCAATTTCAAATGAATATAACTTTAAATAAATCAGAAATCTAGAGTCCAAATAAAACAAATATCTCTTCCATGTCTTCTAACAAGCTAAAGGACATTAATCCTTACACTGGTTGATTATTCATTTTCATACGAGGCATTAAAATGACTATGGAAAGCACAAGGGCCAAATAAATAGCCAATATAAATTACTAAAATATATATGATTATCAATAGAGGAATCAATAAACTCTTCAGCATCAGTCAACTAGAATGCCATGCAGAAGAGTAGTGCTATAGATATCTACACCCTTATAATTTAAATGCAATCTATTTATGTATCGTACATATTGGGTATAAGATGGTATATTAATGTGACCCCTATTCATCAGAAATCATACACTCTGTACACACATGCATGTATAAAATTTGAAAATTACCCTCTCTTTGTTCCATGGTATTATTAAAAATGAAATACTTTAAAATCAGAGATTTTCAAATGTTTTAATATTAACATGTAATGATCACTTGTAACCAAAATCCTTTCTAACTAAGTGTTGCAGGGAAAAACAACTTTTTTTAAGGTTAAATTTTGAAATGTTGTCTTGAGCTTTATATATAAAATTTGAATTGTTCAGAAGTTTTATTGATAGCCTCATCTCACTTGGTAACAAGTGGTCATGCTATACTGATATTTCTTTGTATTATTATTGTAAAATACTTCTTAGTGTATTGTTTTTTACTTGTGTTATGGTTTTCTTTTTCTTTTTTTTTTTTTTTTTTTTTCTCCGGTACCGGGAACCGAACTCAAGACCTTGCGCTTGCCAGGAAGGAGCTTTTGCCACTGAGCTAAATCCCCAGCCCCGTGTTATGGTTTTCTATGTTCACTGAATACCTTAGGGATTGTTTTTTGTAGTACCTCTGAGTCACCAGTGTTTACATATACTATTTAGTACCTCAATATATTTTGCACTGAATTGATGTGCAATGATTGAAAATAACATGCATGGTTTGTTCATTCTATCATACTCTGTGACAGTATGAGATAGAAGGCAAGCATTTATAATGAACCTCATTTTAAAAGGAAACAGAGTTTTGAATAAAAAAATGTATCCCAGTTTGGGGACAGATAATTTATGGAGGAGTTGTTCATATATTCATAATTTTGTAGTTATTTAAGAGAAAAAAACAAAGAAGCAGATTATCAGTATTATTTTAATTTTTTATAAGTCGTACATTCGATACATGTGGAAGATTAACATGCTAACTATCAGTTAAATAAATGAGTCCATAGAACAGAACAACTTTGTATGCACCTGGATGTAACTCAGTCCCACTCCATGATGGCATCGTGTGCTGTCACTGACAATTGAAAGAAATGGGAAGTACCCACGCTGCTTTCCTGGTCAGCGCGTGCATCCGCCTTATTCACAGATTCCATTGTGTTCTCAGATCTGAATTGCAATCATCCAAATAGGAAGTGAAAGAAAAATAATCATAACACTGGAACCACATTTCTACCTTCTTTCGCTTTCGATTCCATTTCAAGGGCTTGTTAAATACAAATAACAAACTTCACCATCGTCTAATTTCATGGTGATTTCTTTTGTTGTTGTTCTTATATCAGCCTTTTGCTTTATATTTCAAAGTTTTCCAAGTTTCCCTTAGATTTCACACTGATATTTTGTCTGTTAGACATCACAAGTCTCATCAGAAAACACTGACAGTTATATACATTTACTGAAATAAGATCGAACTACTACATTTTTATATTTGGTATATTTTTATTGATTTTTCTATAAATATATCTCGGTGGAATACTTTCCATTTTTTATAGTGTTTTACAGATGCAAAGCATTTTCTGATGTAACAACAAATTTAATCATCAGAAATTCTGTGAATTTTATAAATCATTACTAATTTGTTAAGTAAATTTAGTACCGTTTTATAATAGCTCAGATTATTATTTAATGAAGGTCATTTCACATTTACACTGGCAGAACTAAGGCCAGAGTCTGTGTTTGTCAGTAATTAATAATAATCAATGTTTATGGAGTACTTATACTAAGTGAAGTCCTTGGCAAGTTCATTTCATTTGGTTCAAAACTGCCTTATGAGGATTTATTAGTTTTCCAATTTTACAGTAACTGAAGCTGAGGAAGGTTAAGTGCTTTGCCTGTGGTCATTGATATAATAACTGAAGCAGCTAGTCTCCAGACCAAGGTAACCTGCTTTCACAAACTGCCTCTGAGAAGTGCTCATCTGTGAGCTAAATCTTGCGTCCTTCACCCTGTGTAGCATTAGTTGTTTAAAGTGAATAAATAAACTTGTAATGGGACACCACTCTGATTATAATCTAAATGCTAACCCACTTATCAAAGTCAAGTAAAATACAAAAGAAACGAAAAACCTCAGAGGTGTGCACAATAGGAAAATTTTTAAAGGTAAACTGCCTGTGTAAATAAAGAATGAGAGTATAGCTATCACTTACCACCTTCCACAGGATCACAGTTGACTTACTGACTACCTTACCCCATAGATTAATTTAACCCAGTGTTGACCTTGATAGTACAGTTATATGCAGTTTACAATCTTTTGACCTTGTACTTTTCCTTATTTTTGTGTATCAGATTCATTTGTATTATTGCAGAGACTAGCAGTTTGCTCATTTTGTTTATCATGCTGGTTTTTGATATGTAACTCTTTTCCAACCGATATATCCATTCTGCTGGTGAGGGGAAGTCTAGAGAATTCCCAGTTTGGAGTGTCTGTGAATGGTGCTGCTACATTAATTTTTAATAACTTAAGGTATATATATATATATATCCACATTTCTGCTTGTTATATTCATAAAACCACAACTTGGCCCCAGTGGATGTAAATATTCAACCTAATAAATATCAAAAGATTTACTAAGGTAGCTGGAGCGATTCATATTTGTACCTCTATTGTACAAAAGGTCTGCCATTGTACATCTTTATCCACACTTTGATGTCTCCCAGTTTGGGTTTTTTAAATATATTTTATTCTTATTAACATGCAGTGCTATATAATTGATGTCCCTTTTCAAATATTTTTGGTTATTTATATATTCTTGGAAAATTGCCCAATGAAGTCTTTGCCAATTTTGAAAAGTTAAATTGTATCTTCTATCACTGAAATTTTATTCTTTACTATGGATGAAAGTTGTGTGGGTGGTTGGTTATGTTGTCCTAATTTTTTTATTCAGTTTGCTAATATTTTGCTGAAGTAATCACAGTTACTTCACTGCTGTTTGTAGAAAATATCTGCATATGATTTCTATGCCTTTTTTTATGCTTGCTTTGATAACAAATATACATGTACCTCATATGTTGTGGGATAATGTGTTACTTGAATTTCTATTTTCTGGAAAGATTTGTATAAGAGTTATACTTTTATCCAAACGTTTGAGTGTATCAGTAAAAGGCTTTGACTGCTATTTTATGTATTGGAAACAATTTATATTTAACTACTACAGGTTCGTATTTTTAAAGTAGAATGTAACATGTAATTTATGAAATTTAATAAAATTCTATTTCTTCTCTTTATAGCTTTGATAAATTGTGCTTTTCAAAGAATTTGTCAACGTCATCTGACTTACTATGAAGCTGTCAAATTTATTGAATGAGTATAATATCTGCTTGTCTTTTCAATATCTATGAAGTTTTTGATGATGTTCATTATTTTGTTTTTACAATTGACTTTACTGATGCTCTTCCATTGACTTTTGAACTTCCCCTGTTTGGTTTCAGTACTTGTTTTTGCTATAAATAATAAGCTTAAATCATGAGTAGTCAGCCTCTATTCCTTTGAAACATAAACATGTAGGCCATGTAATTTTCTTTAAACTATCTTTATTGAAATCATGTAAGGTTTGATATGTCAATTTTCATTATGCTTGGTTATTTATTTATTTTGTCTTTTTTGAGACAAGGTCTCGCTATGCAGTTTAGACTGGACTTTCACTCACTTTGTAGCCCAGGTTGGTCTCGGACTCACAATGATCCTCCTGCTTCAACCTCCCAAATGCTGGGATTACAGGTGTGCACCACCATGCCTAGTCTATTTTCATTACTCTTTTATTTCAACATAGTTTCTGATTTCCATTTTGATTCTCCTTCCATTCAATAGTTGTCTTATATGCACTTTGTTCTTTTATCCAACTCCTGTCCTGCCCTCTGTTTGATTAATTAATTGTTTTTAATTAATGTATGTCTTTTTTTACCTTTGTACCTACAGAATTCTACAATTTTAGACTTGTTTCACTATGACTTACTAGAGGCTGATACAAATATATGCATTTATCATTTCCAGTATAATCATAGAAACTTGTTTCCTCTCCCTAGAACACCTTCTTAGTTTCTGTAGCCATCCCACAATTAAATTCCGTAATTCGTCAACTTAATTTTATACTTAATGTTCACTGAGATTTTACTACACATTTACTTTTTCTTCTTTTTCTCTTCTTCCTACATTTCTCTATATGCACACTCTTTGACCAAAGAACTATCTTTAATAAATCAGTGTTTGCTTTCTAAATAAATATTGTTTCTATATATTTGTGAATGTTAGCAAGTGCTTTTATTTTTCCTTTTTGATTTACACAATTCTTTGTGTATGCAGTTCTAGTTTGCCAGTTATTTTCCTTCCACATTAAAAAAAATGTAGTATGCCATTGTTGGGTAGCTTTTCCTTTTTGCACAAGACATCAGATGGTTCTTCTACTGTTGCTCCATAGCTCTGTCCTGTTCCCCCATCCTTGATTGCCCCTACAATTTCCTTTTTGTCTATTGTGGTCAGACGTTGAACTGCAGTGTGACAAGGAATGATTTTTCTCATGTTTATTTCAGTTACATTCTGAATTTCTTGAATCTATGAAGTGACATATTTAATCAGTTTGTGATAAGATCTTGGACTTTACTTTGAATAAAGTTCTGACCCCATTTTTCACCCTCCTCATGTGGGCCTTCAGTGATACATTCTGAGCCCTTTCACCCTGTAGCATTAAGGGTGTTATGTATTTCTGCTTTCTGTTCTTGTTGTTTTCCTCTTGTATATTCTCCATGAGGTTTATCTCTATAATTTCTACTGCTGTTCGTCTAATTCATTGCTCCTCTCTTCACCTGGGTCAAACATTCTTTCTCACTGATTTTTGATGTAGTGGTTGTCATTTTTAACTTCAGTGATCGCCTGCTTTATCTCCACAGTTTCAACTTGCGTCCTTATTATTTAAAAATTCTAGTGGTTAAGCTCCCCATCTGATCCTTTTTTTCTCTTCAATGCATTTTTAATCTTATTTTAAACTTTATATGATTATTTCATGACATGGTTCAAATAAAGCTCTGTCTCTCCCCCTTTTATCTTGGTCTTGTTTGTGATAAACCTCATTGGTTTTGAGTGAATGTCAGACATTATGTCTAAAATATTGTAGAGGCTTTGAATGATGTTGTCATTCTCCAGGAGGATTCGATTATCCTCTGGCAAGTAGGGGCAAATCAATACGGTCTAATGAGGGCCTGAGCAGACTTCAGGCAGAATTTCAGACTTCAGAAGGAAACGTACCTATTAACCACAAGTTTGCTGCTACTCTTTAGGTATGTTTCTGGGCTCCTCTTTATTGACAGATACTAAACTCCAATGATTTTCTCTCCAGTATACTGAGATCACCACAAGACACACTGAAGATTCAGCTGTTCTTGGTTTGGTTTCCTCTCCTCTTGTACTGTACAGGTAATGAAAAAAAAAACTGTCTCCAGGTGATAGCTAGCTCAGCATAAGTAATCGAAGTGTAACTATGATCTTCAGGACTCTTCCTGATATCCTGCATCGTTACCTCTCAAATCTCAGGTGTCTCCAATGTCTCCAGACAGTTTTGTCTTTGTTTTAAAATGTAGACCTTCTATTTTTCCCTGGTAAAAATGTTGATTCACCACTCGGTGCCCTGGAATAGCCAAACAAAAGAAGTCCATGGTACAACTTTAATTGTAAATGTATATGCAATTATTGCATTTTATTCCTTAAAATAAATACCTAATCCATGAACAACAGAGACTCTTGTATTGCCTGCATGTTTGTGCTAGTGATTTTTCATGCAAAAGTAAATTTCATGCAAACGTTTTTTCTATGCCCTTATGTACGAGTTTCTTTTTTTTTAATAAGGTTCTTTAAAAGGACTGAATTAGGAACTTTTGAATACAATTGCTAATTTTAGTTAAGCTCTAGAACACTGCCACTCCGTGGTGACTCGGAGACATGGCAGCATTGTGTGTATTTCTACGGATAGAGATACCCTAGAAAGTCACTGCTAAATTCCTTTCCACTGACAATCAGGAAGCTGAAATGTCTCTGTTCAGTTGAAATCAACTACTCTATACTTCCTTCTCTTTACCTGTCCTCTTTTTCAGTTTGCCAGGGTCTAAAGGCTTGCCATTGGTTGCTTCTTTCAGAGAACTGGAGCAAGTAAGAAGGTTGCTAAGGTTCCCAAGTCACATAAGCTCACATTTGGGCTCCGGTCTTTGTCAGTGGTGTGAACCTTACCTTATTATTTACTTGTTTGTACTATGTGTCTGGACTTCTCTTCACTCACAGATGCTCAACTCCAGTGGTTGTCTTTGGTGACGGTGCGATCCTTATGATTGTCTTTGCGTCAGGCTCATTATCTAAAAATAGATACTCTAAATATAAAAATATCTACACACCTTGTGTGAATTCATTGAGCTGTGCAGACTTTATATATGTAAAATAATAATAAAATTGATTTTAAAAAGAGATCAACTATATTTTTAAATGCATCCTTAAAGGAGTGTGCTGAGCACTTAAAGTGCTCACTTGCCAGGCAGGTGCTGCGAAGCTGAGCTATATTTCCTGCCTCCCATCCACTCCTATCCATCCTTTATCATGCTCTTTGTTTGTACTTTGCCTTACTCAAATGAGAACTACCACATGGTGTTTCAGCTTCTGTTTCTGATTTATTTCACTCAAAATTATGTTTTCCGAATGCATTCATTTTTCTACAACTGGCTCAAATTTGTCCTTCCTTATAGCTGAATAGTACACCATTATGTATACCATTATATTATAGCTCCTCCTCAGAGAGTTTACACTATCCTCACTATGCAAAATGCTAATCCTCCCTCCAGATCCCCTTCCTCACACAGGCATGCTTTCCATCCCCTTCACTCTGTTCTGATTTCTATTTCTTTCAATTATGGTACTTAGCATTTTACCAAAATGTTGAGCAATTTACTCATCCTGTGTTTTCTATCTTTCTTTTGGGGACTGTAGACTCATAAAGGTAGAGATATTTATTAGCTCATCAGACAGCAAAAAGTGCCTTGAATAGCATTTGGCTCCATTCCACATGTCAAAAACTGGCATGAAACTAACATGCATTTACATTTCAAAGAACATCCAAAAGTCACTTCCTTCTCCATGCTGATGGAAGGAGCAAATAAATTAATCTTAAGTTTTACTGTCCTATCCAGTAATTCCTCTTTGTAATTCATGATCAGAGGTCATTGCAGTGCTCACAATATGTTCTGAATTTATGAACAGGAATATAGCTTATTAAAAGCTCATAGTAACCATATGCATTATAGAAAAGTCATTGCTCGCTACCATCTTGCAAGATAACAGGGAAAAAAGCTGAGAAGACAGACACTAGGAAGAAGAAAACTGAACCCAAGAGGGTTGATGCCAGTGGCAAGGTTAAGAGAATGACACAAGGTTAAAATCCCCAAAAAGGGGCAAATCTGGATGCAGACAAATGCTGTCCTCATCATCAGATGAAGCAGCTCAGGTTCCTGATCCACTAAGTACTCAAGAAGGGCCATGTGCAAGAGGAGGTGCTCAGCTGCTCAACACAGGATTGAAAAGATAAAGGAAAAGTTCTTGCTACTGTTACAAAACCAGTAAGTGATAACAAGTATTGTGGTACCTGGATATTTAGATCTTATTCTACTGGAAATGTGGCTCAAGAGCTGTTTTACTGCAACAAACACCAATCAGCATGTGGGAAAACTATGAGCTGGCATCACTCCTGGCATCACCTTGGCCATTATCACTGGGCTTCACAGAGGCCAGAGAGTGTTTTCCTGAAGCATCTGAGTAGTGCTTGCTATTTGCACCTGCACCTCTGTTCAGTTTCTCTGTGTAGAACACACCAGAAATTTGTCATCACTATCTTCACAAAGAATGACATTAACAGTGTGAAAAACCCCAAACATCTGACTGACGCTAGCTCGAAAAAACAGCAGAGCCCTGCACCAGAAAGAGAACACAGAGAAAGAGAAACACAGAGTGGGTAACAAAGAATTTACAGAGCTACAGGTTTATTCAAGAGCTCTGGCCTTTAATTTCTGCCAGAAATCAAAAGTATTCCTCAGTCTCAAAACTACATTTGATTCATTTTTGCTCTAACAAGTGAGTTTATCCTCAAAAATTTATGATCTATATTTCTTATTAAGCAGCTAAATAAATAATACATCTAAATAAAATAAGAAAAAATATCTTTCATCGTCAGTATTTCTACTCTGTCCTTTTCTTCTCAGATCTTAAATGCCACTAATGGTAGAGTGTGGATGACTGGGCAGATATAGCTGGGAAGTGTCATAGTCATTAGAGAAGTGCAAATGAAAGCAACAATGAGATTCTATCTTATCTCAGAAAGAATTTCCATCATGAAGTAATCACACTATAACAAATGGTGACAAGGCTGCCCAGATGGGGAGTTGGAGGGAAGCAACATTGTATAATATTGGAGGGAATGGAAACCAGTCCAACCACTGTGGAAAATCAGTATTGAGATTCCTCACAAAACTGAACAACAGAAATTCCACTAGACTCAGCTCTTCCTCTTGTACATATCTTCCTGAAAGTGTTAAAGGCATCATATTACAGGGATACACACACACTCATTATTATAGCAGCACAATTCATAATAGCTAAGAGAAGCAGCCTATATGTCCATTAACAGATGAATGCATGGAGAAAATATAGTATGCACACAGAGTGGAACACTGCTCTGCCCTAAAGATAAATTTGAGTCATCTTTTAGAAAAATGGATGCACCTTCAAACCATATTACATGAAGTGCATCAGACGCATGAACTTTATATCACATTGTTCTCTTATAGAAATAACCCGAACTATCGAGACTAAAGCCAAAGACAGATACTAGGAAATAGGGAGATAGACATTTCTCGAAGAGGAAAATGAAGAGGGAGAGGGCAGAAGGAAGGGGAAGGAAAGGGATGAGACAAGGAATTAAGCTGTGTTTTGTACATGTAGCAGCTCCTTATAAGGAATGTAGACATTATGTACTATAAACATGTACTAAATTTTTTTTTACAAATGAGAAGTAGACAATCAGTTCTTACTTCTGATGCAAATTCATCTTTTATCTTGTATAAACCACTTCCCCTTTGACTTTAGTCTTCTGAAATACCAATTTAGGTTAGCTGAATTCTAAAGTTCACTTCCGTTCTAATATTGTGCCTTTTAGTAAGTAGGCTTCTCCAAAGATGGAGGGAAGGGAAGACATCTGAGTGTTGTGCTGTCATATTGCTGTGCAGTGTGTTGGGTCAGAGGCTGAGCCACTTTTTAGGCCCATACATGCGCACATGCGTGTGTAAATCTATATGGACCCCATATGTGCATTCAAATGTCCAGTCACTTAATTTTATTCCACAGGAAACAAGACAATGAAGGTTTGTTCTTAACCTCTAAAAGATGTTTCTGAGAAACTGTATCTCCAGCACCCAAAATGTAGATCAGGGATGAGAAAGCCACCAAATCCTCTGCCTGCATACCACAGTGTGCCTTATGGGCCATCTAGAATCTCAAGGCTTAACAAAATCAGATTGGTTTAATCTGCATGAATTAGAAAATTTTGTTGTCACAATACGAGAATGTTACTGGTATCTAATTAACAGGGCTTATTAGGAGAGCACTGACTACTGACTTCCACTGAACACCAGCCATGGGGGCATATGAAGCATAGATCAAACAGGTCCTTTTGTAAGTATGTGCATAATTAACATTTTTGCTTTCCTTGATTTTCATGTAAGGCCACTGTGAAATGCTTTCCAGGATTTTGAATGCGTGTCAGATACTAGGCACCGTAGACAGGAGGAATCAGGGCCACTACCTCTGAAACACAAGGTTGCTACCCAGTGACTCGCCCCCCTTTTTTTTTCTCCACGTGCCTTTCTGTATACCTTTTTGAACACCCCACCGCTCATCGGTTTAATGGTTGTGGCCTTTTTTCTGCCATATGGCTGTGCTGCACTCAGGTATTTTTGTATGGCAATGAGCTCCTTTGATACACATTTAATGCAAAAGCCTTTGCTAAATAGGAAAGTACAGCACGTATGATGTCCTCATTACATCAGTTGACAAAGTCACTCTTTGTTAAAAAGAATAAGAAACCCATTACCACATGTTACATACCAGCATGAAAATATCATGAACTGACATTTCAAAATCAGCCGCAAGTCCCTTCCTTAGCCATTAGAACTGAAAGGATAAACATGAATTTTAAAATTTACTTTCAAGTGCTCTCTTTGGCAGCACATATATTAATATTTGCTTTCATATTTATTAAGACTTCTCTATCTCCTGTAATTGGAGGACAAAGAAAACACTAAAAGCCTGAGCTTTGACTTTCTGAAGAGATTCTCCTTTCCTCAGCCCAAGCCCTACAACACTCATTATGGACAGAGAGTGTTTAATATGCAGTCAGATGTTTACCTCTGTGAAGGTGGTGTGCAAAATGACGTTCATGCTTCCAAAAGCCTGGGTAGAAGTCAGCACAGTCTTTTTCCCTGTTTCTTAATTAAAAGACAAAATAGAGACAGGAGGGAGTTGATCTCAGGTCATATTCACATTGGTGTATTTTTAAGCCAATCAGCATCCAGCAACCTAGCTTTCAACAATGGACCTGATATATAATGGAGGGTAAACAAATGTTTTTATCAGTAAGTATCTGTGTAACACTTACACAGATTCGTCATTTGTTTGATGCTTTTGTTTCACAAATAAATATCCCATGAATTCTGAGGAAGGGAAATCCTAACAGCTGAAGAGAAGATCAGTTTGTAATATTGGCTATAATTACAAAACAAGACTTCCTACCCAACAAGAACATGAGGTCGGGAAACTAAGAAGAACAGAAAACAAGCAGAGAGAGAGACAGGGAGACTGATTGATTCATTCTTTTCTGTATAATTCAGACCCAAATTTACTCTCTCCAGAAATATCCAAAAATTGAAGAAAGGGAGGAAAGAAGTTCTCATTTTACTTGCACTATAAATACATGTTCAAATCTCCAGAAAAATCAGATCCAAAAAGGGGATAAAAAAGTTGGCATTTTTAATTTTAAAATCTCAGTGTTAAATAGCAAATCTTTATGTCTGAGTCTATCTTCATCCGGGGAATCCTCTCACCTCTTCTACTATCTCAGACTATTTAGGTCAACCAACACCATGTAGTTACCTGAACACAGAGAAGGATTAGATTTGGGCTGTGAGAACTAGACCTTGTTTTTATGGCCAATTCACAATTAGTCTCAGTCCTGTCTTGGATCAAAGTGTCTAGGTCACCAAAGACATCCTTTTAATTATTTTTTTTATTTGTTGTTTTGAACCATACATATAATCTGGGTCACTGTGTGTCTTGTTTTTGTGGCATCTCATAATTTTTTATTCTACCTGAAAAGAGGCAATCTACATTTCTGACATATGTATTAGTAGTACTTTTTCCTCTTTGCTTTTAATATATATGAGAAGACTTTGATAATGGGAGATGAAGCCTGTTGGATTATTATATTAAAATGGGTCCTGGAGGACAAATGTCATGGTCTCCTGCAACCCCAGAACCACGTACACACTTCAGTAGCCTCAGGGGCCCACATTCCCTTGTAATCATTAGAGATTTCATGTTTATTACAGCAATTTCACAGCAAAAGATCCTTAAGAAGAGTAAGTTTATTTTTTAGTAATTTGCATAAAGTTTTGATGATCAGCAGAGATTCTAAATCACCATTTTTCTGCCAAGGTGGTGCTTCTAGTTTCTTTTCTGTCCCATATTTTTTTCCTTTATGACATTTTCCAGCTATTATTGTAATTATTTCCTTCAGGTTCTATGTTTGAGACCCCCCTCCTTGACAACAGAGACTATTTCAAATTCATGTCTGAATCCACAAATCTCATCACTGTTGGATATTTGTAAATGTTAGATGCCTGAATAAATGCCAGTGAATTAGCTCACCTGGAAATATACCAGTGATAAATAAAAGATCGTCTAGAAGTTCCTGTAGAAAAAGAAATGATTCATAAGAAAATATAAATAAAAATTTGAAAGTAAACTTTTATTTATTTATATCTCATAAGTCAGCAAAACTCTTGTACCCTGATTAGCCCACAATCAATTTTGTTTCCCACCAGAATTCTGCAAAGTTATAGAGGAATGTGGTGATTTATCACACCCATTTTATAAGGGCTGTATTTTTTTCATAACAAAAGAAGGAAATATATGCATTGCTTATTTTGAATTATTTATATTTATATTTCAGATAGATAAGGTTAAATGTTTAACATCTGAAAGTACAAAATATACTGTAAAATCATTTAACCACATCTATTTTTACCAAGGGACACTTCACAGAAATAAATGCTCCCAATTTTGCATATTTATAGGGGTAAACTATGCAAATGAAAGGAAATGTACAGATTTACACAATTTATTCATTTTCTAACTACTGTTCTAAAAATAATCACAAACTTAAAAGTGCACACATTTATTACTTTACAGTTGTATATGTCACAAGTCTGACATGGGCCTCACTAGGTTGAAATAAAGGTGTCCACAGAGCTGCACTCCTTTTCTGGAGCTCCAGGGTGGAGTCCACTTCACTGCCATTTTCACTTTTTAGAATCTGCACATTCGCTAGGTTTTTATCCTCTGTCTGGTGGGTCAGAGTTTTCTCCTTCTACCACCTCTGATTTGCCAACACAGCCAGACAGTACTCTTTTTTCAGTATTTATGTAATTTGATTGAACATATCTGGATAATCTGGGATAATCTCACCATTTCAAATTCCTTAATCTTAATGATAATTTAAAACTGCCTTTTACATGTAAAGAGTTCATGGATTTAAAGAAAGATTAGGGAATAGACATTCTGGGAGATCATTATTCTGGTTAGCTCAGTGACACACACACACATGCACAACACACATGCACACAGGCACAAACACAATAGTACCCCTCAGTAATCTAAAGACATTGATTCTAGGACCCCTGTGGATACCAAAATCTGAGAATGATCAAGTTCCTTATATAAAATGGTGAATTTGTAACACAATGTATGTATATCCTCTCATGTACTTTAACACAACTTTACTTATGATATCTATTAAAATGCAAAGTTTATAGTGCTAGTTGTTACAATTTAGGGTCTAGCGACAAAAAATTCACTGAATCTTCAGCATAAACACTATTTTTTTTTATCTGTAGTTGGTTGAATCACAAATGTGAAATCCACAGGTAAGGGAGACTGACTATATGTTGGCATGTATACTATATATAGTTACAAAAATTTTATAGGCATATTCATACATGATTATACACTTACATCCAAATCATAACCAAAGTCTGTATTCTTCATTTGAAATTGCATTTCAGAAACATGCTATGAGTTATACAGATAGTATGAATCCAAAAAAATACATATTTGCTCTGTAACAGAAAAATAGGATTCAACTCAAATATAAAACATTTTGTAGGACACTGAGGTAAAACTGGGATAAACTTATTTGTTTAAAACCCAACAAGTGAATAAATAGTTATCATACCTGTTAGCTATGGATATAGGGCTCATATTGATTTCTTTTAACAGAATTTGTTTTTAAACTACATGAGGTCTGAGTAGACCCAATCTTCAAATCCAAAGCACATATTTCTATAAACATTGCTTCAGGTTGATTGTATTTTGGTACCAGCAGGAAAAAAGCTTCTATTTCCATGTGCAACAAAATTGTGCTGCGGGGGATGGCAGAATATAATTAAGGAAGCTAGTGTCAGTCGAAACCAAAAGCTGAGATATCTGAACCACCCAAGAGCTGGTGGGGATTTACATACCATGCAGGAAATTGTAGGATTTGTGCTGAGACGATATCCCTATTCACAATTCTGTGCCCATGTCATCCAGCCCTTGCATAAATGCACCATAGCAGGATATTTTGGAGCAAGGAGATAACATCTTTCTATCTTTAAAACAATGAACTCTGTTTGCAAATAGTCTTGGAATTTGCTTCAACTAGGTCTGATAAGGCTCAAATTAAAGAGATTGTCTGTGGGTTGAGTGCAGTTGCTTTTTTCAGCATTTGAAAGGCATTTTCAACTAAAAGTCTGACTACTTAGAATTCAAGCCCTATGCAACTAAGAAACTCCAAAAGAGGTAATGAACCATAAATTATTGCTGTTAGATATTTAATACTCAATCAGTATGTGCTCTCTCAAGCATGTCCCACTGGCATTGCATTCATTCTGACAGTGTGGTACTAGTTCAATTACTTTGCTCATTTACAATAAAAGATTAATGAAAAGAGGTATATTTTAGTTCACAGAGATTAATTGCATCCCTTACTTTCCTTACACTAGAAATATTCAACCCATAATCCTGATAGCTTTTGCATCAACAAGTACATGGAAAATTAATAGACTTTCTGCTGCTGAAAATCTCAGAGGAGTTTCAGATAGAAATATCCAGGGAAAACAAGATTGAAAGTTGGCTTTGGGATGAAAATGAATTAATTTACCTGCTTCTTTAAATTACTCTTATGGTATTTTGAATTAGTCAATATAAAGATGCATGCACTATACGTTTATTTTTTAAGCTGCATATTTCCTGTTGAGTACTTGCAAAGCGTATTCCCTTTTGGGATCTAATTCTACCAGATAGACCTAGGTATGCCTATACTTGGTAGATGTTTCAACATTTGAAGAGATGTTGACTGCTAACATTTCACAGTTTTTTCTTCAGAGAAAATAGATGCCAAGTGTACCAGCACATTTATTTTGAAACTTTTTTTTAGCATACAGTTATTTACCACTGGGAAATCTAGGTTTAAATTTTCAAAGTGCCTCACTGGTAAATAATTCTTGAGTTTGCAAAAACTTTGTGAGTGTGGTACTATGTTTTCCAGTGCATTGAAGATAACAAGCAAATATCTCTGGCTGGTGTATAACTGGAATAAAAAAGAAATATGAATTTACTGAGGCATATCTGCCTTATATACAGCTTTTTCAGAACTTATTTTTCATAATCCTTACAGAAGTTGGATTATATGATTTCTACAATGTTCAGAGAAGAGACTGGTGCTCAAGGAAATATATTGGCTTATCATTCATCATACAATTGGCTAATCAAACCATCATCATTCCATCTACAAAGTCCATTATGTGTTGTATAAACTAGACTGAAATAAGAAAACTTCTGTGAACAGAAATAAACTTCTGTAAGCCTACTTCTGTGTATCTATCAAATGATTGTCACACTCTTGACTTGACAGGAATAATTTGATGATAGAATGTGTCAACCAATTAGGAATGGAAACTAGGAAAGCAGAATTTTACTGTGTATGGATGGAAATAAAATATGGGTGGCTTGGGATGAAACTGAGGAAACTTAATCTTTCAGTCCTAATGAAATTAAACCCTCGGACCTTTCCAGATGGAATCTAAGTTGCTTTCCTGAGTCCAAGTAGAGAGTTTATAGCTCCTGTCTTCTTCTTTACAGCACTATTTCTCAATTAGAGTGACTTGATAAAATGTACTAGGAAGAAATAGCTAATATATATTTTGGCAGATTATTATCCTCCTGTTGGGTGTGGTGTTGCTTTCTATGTATATTTGAGCAAAAAAGAGAATATTTTCATTTTCTTCTTACATGTGTTCCAGAACCTCTTTGCCTAGATTCAGTGATAGCAGCACCCAGTATGTTAATGAAAGCTGTTGTTCAAACAGCTCCATATTTGTGGTGGACACCAAGGGAAACCCAGTGAATCTGAGACAAATGCACTAATTCGGAAACACATATCCATCACAGAACTCAAAGGAGAGCAGGGCTGACTCAACTCAGAACAAAATCTAATCTTTTTGTCATGAAGAGTATACTGTCTTTGTAGTACCAACCAACCTATTCTTGTGGTTTATTTCACTGAATTGATTGTGTTTGGGGACAGTGATCATATTGTCAAACAATAGAGCTTGTTATTGTATTTTGATAAAGTATTATATTTTACGACAATTTGAAGCTAGATTTGTTTTGTAATTACCTAGTGAGCTCATTGGAAAAGATGTCTTTCATTTTAAGGAATCAGTCTAGAAGCAATGACCACAGATCAGGCATTTTTATGTTTGTTTTCACACTCATGGCAGATTTAGATGAGAAAGGAGTGGTTGCTTCTCAGTGATTTTGTTCTTGGCTTTACAAATGATGATTATACTTGAATTCCACATAATGTTTTTACCTTTATAGACCTTAATGTCTTCCTCTACGGGATGACGGAATTTGGATGAAGCATGGACCAACAAACTATATTAGAAGGTTTCCCAAGGGCTTGGATCTTAGAGGGTGGCTTTCAATAAGCTCACTGTACAAGTGGATCTAGGAACAAAAAAGCAAGTGCCAAGAAGTACTTGCGATATACTAAGGAGTTGCACAATGTACCACTGAAATAGCATAGACAACGTGGCTGACACGGGCTAGAAATGATAATTATGAAATATGTGACCAGAGAAAAATAATGCCTGACCTGAGATTTCAAATATGAGTGGCATTCTGTGGACAGATGTAAAGAGATGGATAGTCTAAAATACCAAGATAGTAGAATAAAAAAAAAATTTAGATGATTATCTAAAAAGTATGTTCATAAAAATTGTGAAGGACAACATAATGCTATTAAAGACTGGTGTATAGGCAGTAGGATGTATAGGAGAAATTAGAGGGGCTGGGGATTTAGCTCAGTGGCACAGTATCTGCCTGGCAAGTGGAAAGTCATGAGTTCAATTCCTTGTACCGGAAGAAAACCAAAAAAAAAAAAAAAAAGAAAAAAGAAAAGAAATTAGAGGTTGCAGAATTGGTTTGTGGTAGGCATGGGATATTTTTGATCATTATCTAAGAGTAACAGGAAACTATTGACAAATACTTAATAGCATTAGATAATTTCCCCACTTAATCAACACGTTAACTTGAATTCTCGATTGCAATTTTAGAAATCAGTGAAAATAAGAGGGAGACAATAAAAAGAAGTGTGGCAAACATTATTTAAACTTAGGGATTTTATTATACACAATTCCCTCAAAAAATAAAACCAGTGGAATATATATACAGAAGGAGAAAAAGATCTTTCTATCAAGAATTGGCTTATGCAACTTTAGAAGTTGGGAAGTCCTAAGATCTGCCAACCACAAGATGGGTTTAGATCTTAAATATGCCCCAAAAGTCCCATGTATTCAGAAGCAAAATTTTTGGAAGGGAATGGGAAAATGGGGGTGCCGCACTCATCAGTGAATGAACCCACAATTGAGTTCATAGTGGAATCTGCTGTTAAGAGGTGGGGCCTGTTCTGAAGAGGCAGCTTAGTAGGATGTGACCTACTTAGGGTGTATTCTTCTCCTCAGACCCCTCCTCTCTTTCTTTCCTTCCTTGTCACCACTGACTGAGCAACTGTCCTGCACCGTGCAGTTTCTGCCTTGGAGCCACCCGCTGGGCATGGACTGATCCCTCTGAAACCATGAGCTAAATAATCGTCACTTCCTTTAAGCTTCAGGGATTGAATATTTTGTCCAATGGGAAAATAACAAAAATACATAGTATATTTTCAGTCTATGTTCAAAGGCCTCAAACCAGGGGAGCCAATGATATAAATCCCAGTCCGAAGGCAGTGGAAGACTGAAACTGCAGCTGAAGCAAGCTAGCAAGAACCCAAAACAAGTGAATTCCTATTTTCCCTATCCTTTTTATCCTATTCCAATTGTCAGTAGATTAGATGATGGTCATGCACTTTGAGGAAGTTCATCTAGTTTGTTGAGTCACAGATTTATGTTAAAGGTATCTAAAAGTAAATTCACAGACACACCTAGAAATAAATTTTAATCTGGAGACAGTCAAAATAAAGGAAGCATTCCATGTTTGCAATTTCACCTGGATATACAGTGATTATAAACATTTGGTAATCTGCATTAAATAACTGAGTAATCCAATATAGATTAAGTGAATTTGTAACATTAAAACAAGTTTTGTGTGTGATAAATAATTGACAAAATTATTAAAAAATAGCTTTGTTTAAATGCTTCTAAATCCTTATTATAGTACAAAAACAATATCTCTATAAATTGTGGCTTCTGATTATAATCGTTAAACACTCTACTTGATTATTATAAATTATAACTAAATTTGCCAGGTTATCTTACATTTCCAAATCCTAGGGATAAGAAATCTTACTTGCCCTTGAAGAACATGACTTGCCTTCTTCTACTGTAAAAGTTTGGTTGTCTTCAGACTCTCACTGGCTCCATGTCCAGCAGAAAATAAAAAAGCTTCTTAATCCTGTCAGGAACAAATCAGGTTTATGTGTCATCACTGCACCTAATTTTGCTGTCTTAATCATTTTCTCGACATTCCAGCTCAATGTTCTCTCCTTAAGGTCTTACCAGTCTGGTTTTAACATGCCTTTCCTATTGATGGACAATCCTTGCTTTACATTTCTGATCTGTAGGGGCAGATCCATGATCTTCCTCACCTCATTGGAAGCATAATGAGGTCCACTAAACATAGACTTAAATTATTTCTACTTTTCCCCTCCGAGGGAAAAAGTTTATGATGATTGGGTGCTCTCTGGCCTCAATTCAGGGCAGCCATCATGAATACAGTGTTATTTTCGGTTAAGAGAAAACACAATCCTCTCTGCTTGATGTAAATACATTAAGAAAATTCATTATTAATTATATACAAATTCTAATAGCAAGCTGAATGGGGGGCATCAAAGTAAAAATTATTATTAAGATGCAAAATCAAGCAATGCTAATTTTAGTGGGGAGATGGTATGGTTAAGTTTGTGAGATCAGCCCCTATTCTTTCCACTGACTCTGTGACCTTAGGACATGCATATAAACTTTAAATATTCCTAAGTTTATTTTATCAGAAAGGAAATGAAGATTTGAGAGATCTCTTAAAAATTACAAGAATATTTTTAAAGCAACAAAATACCAAGTCCCTGCAACATAGCAGAGGCTTGACAATTAAAAGTTATCCTTAGTTATGTTTTCACTCATCACCTAAATACTGATAGCCTCTCTTCCCTCTGTACCCAATCTCACCTTCAAATTAGAAAAAAGAAAAGCAGATATAGAATTAAAGATTAAAATCAGAAAAACTCTCCTTAAAAAAAAATTACTTTCACGGTCCTCTGGTTTATAAAAGAAAAAGAATAGTTGTTATAGACTTCAAGTGGCTAAGCTCTTTTGAATATTCTCCTGAGCCCATCTTACTGTAAATGGGAAAAAAGAAAATTCAAAAGTTTGCTAACTTGAAAAGATTAATGCCTGTGAACCCCAAGGTTACATCTGTGACAAGTTCAAATACCCCACTCAGTGCTCATTAGGCTTAGCTCTGACATTTGTCCTCCAGTCCCTGTCTGATTGTTCATTCAGAATGTAACAGTCAATCCAAGCCTGAGTTATGCTTAATAACAATATTTTAATACCACTCAGCATTTTAGTATGCTATGGTCTCTGGATGAAAATGAACTTTCATTATAATATAAATGCCTTCTATATACAGCTTCAACCAGATTCTCCACTACTGTTTCAATACATTTATTTCAAGTCTAATCAAATTTTGAGAAAATTGGTTGGTATAGTGAGCAATGGCTGAATTATCCATCCTGTTGAATTTTAATTCATTGTTCTATGTAAACCTGAAATTGGCAATATGATGAGAGTTCAAAGTCAACCACTGAAGTGAACACGTATAACTAAGATCTTTTTTCTATCACACTGTCTCCGTAAGAATACTGGACAAAGTGGTTACCAAAGGATTTTAATTTTAGAAGCTCAGGACTGTTAATGAGATTATGCCATGCAGTTGGTATATGTTCCCATGTCAGGAGATTGATCTGGTTATTTATTTTTACCATATAAGCAAATCAATGAACACTAAAAAATAATCATTTTATAATTAGTATCAGTCTGTCAATAAATTTGTGTGCTTAACTCTTCAAAATATGCTTAATTATATATTTTAAGCATTGCAAAAATCTGCAAGACAAGCTAAGTAAGCCTTCTTATCTCCATTTCACAGAGTGGAAAACAGAGATATGGCTTGGTGATGATTTATTTAGCTTCTTTAAAGAGAGTTTTTTAAACTGAGTGAACCATGTCCTTAGAGATAGGCAAATAACTACCATTCCTTTGGGAAACACCTGGATCAAATTACTCTGATTTGACTGAGA
Organism: Chinchilla lanigera; assembly: GCF_000276665.1. Lineage (NCBI taxonomy): Eukaryota > Metazoa > Chordata > Mammalia > Rodentia > Chinchillidae > Chinchilla > Chinchilla lanigera. The sequence continues at coordinate 19,203,692 of NW_004955433.1, read as the reverse complement.
CACTACTTGCAAATAATCACACTTGACTTAGAGTCATCACTATAAATAAAACAAAGTCAACATATCACTAAGTCAACATATCACTGAGTAAAATCGCTTTAATTTAAATTGCATACTACTCCATCTCCAGAAAATTAAATCAGAGTGATAAAAGAAACTTAGTAAGATTTTTAGGAAGAACATGTAGGTTGAGTATCCCTTGTCCAAAATGCTTGATGCCAGAAATGTTTTGAATTTCAGATTGATTTTTTCAGATTTTAGAATATTTGCATCTATTAAATGAGATATCTTGGGAGTAGAAGCCAAGTTTAAGCACAAAATTCATTTATGTTTCACTTGCACCATAGACATATAGTGTGATGATAATTTCACACACTCTTGAATAATTTTGTACATGAGACAAAAGATTGTTCACAATGAAACAAGAAGCAAAGATGGCCCTCTTTAAGCCACCTGTGTACAACCTGTGCTTATTCATCATCACCATCTTTTGGGACTAAATTTTTATTCTACTACTAAGGAAGCATTACAGTTATCCATATATAAGTACTCAAGTGGAAGAATAATGACATAAGGCTGTAGTTTAATCTGGAACATCCCTATTGGTGCAGAGCATGGGAACTACTGGAAAGTGATGATACCTTTAAGAGATAGACCCCAGGGGGAAGTGTTAAGTCTCTGAAGGGGTTTGTGGGACCATAGCTCTTCTTTGCTTTCCTCACATGACCTGAAGGGTTTAGCTCCATTATCCATTTCTATCACAATGCGTTGCCTCACCACATGTTCAGAGTAATGGGGCCAAGCAGTCTTGGACTAATCCCTCTGAACCTGAGCTAAGGTATACCTTTTCTCCTTATAAGTTGATTATCTCAGTTATCTGTTATGGTGGCAGGACACTAACACACATTCCACTAGCACAATGAAAAATACCACATCTTCAGGGTGACTGAGCAGGATAGCAGCATTACCAAGATACCTGCATGTACCATTAAACAACAGTGGCAAACAATAGCAGGTGTCAGTCTCTACCTATGAGACTGTGGTTTGCTGAAAAGGTTGCTGTACACTGCATTTCAATTTTTTAAATGAGAAGAGGCATCAGAAGCTGTTGAGGGACCAGGAAGACCTTAACGGTTAAGGGAGAATTCTATTGGATGGGTTCTTCAAATATTTCTCTGAGACATCTGCCTCATTAACGATAGCTTTTGACATGTTATGGTCTCTTTGATTTCAAAACCTGACATGATTTCTGTTTGTGATGAGTGCACACTGCTCTAGTCCTCCGATAAGCCCATCACACATTTCCACCACATTGTGTATATAAGCACATATATAACTATGTGCTTTTCTGCGGTGTTAGCAGTGTCGTCTTTGCCATCACTCTTAGACAATCGTGTAGATTCCGAACCATTTTGGCTTTTCATTATTGATCAATGAATGAACACTGACGCCTTTTTATCTGTGTTAAAAATTTCAGTATCAACTTGACTGAATTTCTTTGCTGCTTTATGATCAGAATATGCTTTATCATCATAAATCTTTAAAAGCTTACACTTCTTCTTTTCTTCAATCTTTGTAACTAGCCTGTTGAATATTCACAGGTCCTTTTAATGTTCAGTTCATCCTGATAGATCTTTCCTTATGTCACAATCAGCATATCACTAAGTGCCATGTGTTCCTGCAATGCTAATGCATCCCAGTCTTTCAATGCACGACTAAGATCTTCATTTTTAGCTTTCTGTAATGTTACTTTTTTTCCTTTTCATTAACTTCTGTTCATCACTTTGCAGAGAACTCTCAACAGGTTATCATTTTGTTTCTTCAGGTCATATATGGTGGCCAATCTAACACCATACTTTTCTGTATTATGTTTCAGACTTTTACTACTGCCCAGTTTATCCATTAGCTTGAATTTCTGTGCCATAAACAAATACTTCTTCTCACTCATACTGATAAGAATATCTGCAGGCTTTTTTTTTTTTTGACATTTTCACCAATATCTTTGTGCCACAGAATAGACAATAAGCAAAAATGCAGTGAGCAATTCATGAGGGTGTTGGCCCTTTGTGGGACATCCTGAGGAAACCGTCATTGATGTGCTTGGCCTGTACCCTTGCTATTTTATAACTTTTGTGAATGTGCTTATCTGGGGATATGAGTGCAGGATAGAACAGATTTATAATCAGTAAAGGAGGCCCATAGAGCTTTTTTTCCCTTGGAGGTGCTGAATATCTCTATATACTTAACTATTGATTGCAAACCACCACCTGAGGCCAGGGAAGGAATTTTCTTTCTTTCCTTTTTTTGGCCTCATGGCAGTACTCAAAAGTTTTGGATTATGGAGTGTTTTGGATTTTCAGATTAGAGATATTCTCCTTGTAACTACAAATTGTTTTTCTGAGTAACAAGAATGATATAGATCAGAAATCACCATTTGCCCTATTACTGACTTAGACATCTATTATAGCTGATAAAAGGACAGATATATTCATGCATAGCAAATCCTTCTCAAATCTTTGTAAGGCCTTGGCCTGTAATAATATGATGACAGCTTTGTCATTGTCTTGGCATTAAGATTTGAGTTAAATAACTCAGTTCAGAACACTGAGAATAAGAACCTTATTGCTTCCCCTGATGGTGGGGTGGGGAGGCAAAGCAACCTTGTGTTTTGCAATATTGAGGAGAATAGGGGAGGCTGGGTGATGCAATCAGAATATTGAATCAAATGATTTTAAAGATGTTTTCATAGTTGCTAAGAAAGAAATTTTAATGCAATGTATATATCCTTATGGTCTTCAGTGCTTTGTTTAATAGAATGAAAAGAAATTCAAATGTATTAAAAACTCTGAAACTTCCAAAAAATTATGGAGAAGAAAAGAGAAATTCTCTGTTGCTACTAGGATGCATTGTCTCTGGTTGCTTCTACGTGTAAATAAGAATCTGAATCCAGGATGCCTGGGCTGAAGTAGAATTTCTGTCACTTGCTGACTTATTAATCTTGAGTAACTTCATGTAACCTCACTGGATCTGAGTTTTCTTAGCTTTAACTGCAGAGGACAGTAGTACTGACCTCAAAGGAGAGGTATGAAGATCAAATAAATATGTATTTGACACTGATTAGAATAGTGTCAAACATATTATAGGAGCAATAATAATGTTTGGTAAAGGTTCAAGCAACAACAAAAAGTAAATATAGTAGATTGCACTATTTTTTCCAGCTACTTTATTCAGTTCAAGGTACTATAATAGCTTTATGAATCTCCACTCATTGAAGTTGGATTTTACAATTTCCTGGGGAGACACAATGCTGCCAAGCTCAACTGAACTTGCTTTGGCCATTAAATGTGAATATACATGAAGTACATACACCACACCTGAACTGGATGCTAAAAGCTACCGTATATTTATCGCAACTCCTTTATACTTTTCCTTGTGCCATGGCAGCGGCATGTCTAAAATGGGATGATTTCTTTAGCCCATATGCACTGCAAACAAATCACATGATTATGAGATTAATATTAGTTGTGATAAACCACTTCAATTTTGACGTCTTCTGTTACAGTAGCCAAGTACTTAATACCATAACTAACCCAACAGGTAAGTGAATGAGTAAACCCAACTAGTAGTTACATAATTTTGAAATATAAATAAGCCTTGTTTATACATTTAATATATTTAATTATCTTAAATTTTACGTGTCTAATTTTATGACAGATTTTTTCATTTTGCTTATGAGTGCAATTTTTGTATGTTGTTTGACTTTGAGAGCATTAGAGTTTATAGATAAATTTAAATTGCCACCGGGTCGGTAACTGACAATAATAATAATTCAATAATTACTTTAAATACTATTGTAATAATGTGGTTCTCTAGTAATGAAACTGCAAAATATTCGCATGATGCTTTTGAACACAATCATGATAATCACACAATTGTGTTTTAGAGAGTAGTAATGAATAGGTCAAAATCAAATAAATGTATTAAAATCCTAAATAAAGCAGAACAAGGAATGACACAGAGATTGAAACCACCAAGGGCCTTTCAAGAAGTGTTCAGGGATTATCCAATAGATTTGAGCATCATATTTCATTTAGTAACAACATCCAGACTTTGACTGCTTTGTGTAATACCTAACTTTGTCACGTATATATGGTAACAATGCACATGAATATATTTACTTTTTTAAGTTAAAGGAACTGATAATTCACCATGGAATATTCAGAAATCCGTTGGATTTTTTAATTCCTATTTTACCTACATGAAGGTGGAAAATATCCTCATATTCAGCATGTCAATATTCTAAATGTGGTAAGAGTGACTCTACACATGGCTTTAAAGACTATCACTTCAATTGAAATAATATATTTTGAAGTATATTGCATGAAAAACTTGATCCATGTCGTATCAATAAAAATAGTAAAAGCAAAAGAAAATCCTCTAGAAATGTCATGGTCAATACACTTTTGGAAAATCTTGACAAATAATGTTGGAAAATTCTTTAGAACTTTAAGGATCCCTTGGTACATTAATGCATCCCTAAAGTCAGTAGCAGAAGGTATGCTACATCGAAGATCAGTTTTTAAATGGCCATAGGATTTCTTTTCACATATATTTTGCTACCTTAAACTTTTTAATTAATACATACAAAGTTTGTCTTTTAGCCACTTCATGTGCCAAAGAATCTTTGTTGTGACTTTATGTTCATGAAGTTACCTTCTTATCACTAAAATTTGCTTCCCAATACATAAAAAGGGTATGCTAGAACTTACTTGAAAATATAGTTATGAAAATTAAATTAGGCTAAACAAACACAGTTGTTAGCATAGCACCATTCAATTTTCTGAAATTCACTAAACAAGGAAGTTGCCCAGGAACCCCATAATTTAATTGTTACAGACTTGTTTTATTTTTCATCTGTGTCTCTTAAGTTACACTTTGTTAGATACTTAACTTCTTTGTATGTTTCTATTCTAGTTTTTAAAATGTAGTTCATAATACTATCTAACTCTAAACTTAATCATCACTGGTATTTAGAAGAGTGCCGGGAGTAGACTGAGGACTCAATGAATGTTACCTGTGCTTCCTATTACCTACTTAACAATGCTATGAATTACGTTCCCAAAACATTTATTACATTTTCTCAGAATGTTTTCCATAATACTGTTGATTTAGCACTTTCTGACCAGAACAATTTAATCAGAAAAATTTGATATATATCACATACATAATGTTATCCAAACTATGGACACACATAACTTCTTATTGAATTCCTGTTGTATGATAGGCATTGAATATATATTAATTTATTTGGTCTCCTACAAGTACCTTAAGAGTCAGCATTACCAGCTGCAATGCCAAATATGTTGACTGAGTCTCAGAAATCCTGGACATCTTGAACAAAAGTGATGTAGTAACTGTGGTGTCCCTCAGGTTGGGAACTATGTTGCCCAAATACTCATAGCTTTTCCTCCAAACTTAATATGAGATTTACACATAATGGTAACATGGCAGATATGTCTTTTCAAATCATCAAGTTTAATACTTTACTGTAGAATCACTTTTTAACATAAAACAAGGTGACATACCATGGTCAAAAAATGCATAAATCCATTACAATCTGTCAAGTCATTTTCTTGGTAAAATCACCCTATTAAAATAAGCCACAACTCTACCTAGTCCACCACTGAATTTAGGTAAAGAAATATAAAGTTGTGATACTCCAAACACAGAATAAAAACAAAAATAAGCTGATAAAAAGACAACATGAATCCATTTTTCTGTTTTTAATAGATTTCACTTGTTTCTACAAGAAATATTTTAATGAATAATTTTCATGAGAATGACCACTTTTTCCTCATGCAGACAATGTATTTGTCACTCATATTTTTCTTTAGAATTTCTTTTTATAAGAAGAATATATTTCAAGCTACTTTTCAGAGATGAAGAGAAAGGGAAAAACGAAGTAAGAAAGGCAAGGAGATGAGATGTAGGAGGAAGGAAGGACAAAAAGAAGGAAAAGAAAACAAAGAATTAGAAAGAAATAGAATTATCTAATATAAAAGTAGTAAAAATTTGAAAACTTTCAAATTCCTGTATACCAGGAGACATAACTTTTTCTATATCTTTGACTTTTAAAATTTTGTTTAATTTTACATACATTTTTCTTCTGCAGAGTCACAAGTAATTTTCTTATGCTGTAATCCAATACCAATGAACTCTTGCTTCTTGAGTTGCTCTGAGTACTTCCACTTAAATCTTTTATACAAAGCACATCTTTGGCAAATGAAATGGAGTCAGATAAGTACAGTTGTTCTTACAACTGTTGATGAAACCTCCACAAGCACTATTCATCTTTTCCCCAGTATTTCCAAGCCAAAGAGTTACTGATCTCATTTTCCTTTTGTAATGTGTTATTAAATTTTCAACTATACGCAAAATAGACAGAATAGTATAAAGAATATCTAATACTCATCACTTACATTTAATAATGATCAGGATAGTGTTACAATCGTTCCATCTCTAACTCTCAAATTCATTCTCTGCAGATTGTTTTAATGCACATTATTAAGTTATCACTTAAGTACCATAAAATTAAATCAGTGTATGTGTGTAATTTATTACAATTGAGTATATTTATAAAGATGAGCAATCCTAACAGCACAGATATAAAAAGTTTCCCATTTCCTTTGTAATTTCTTTCCATTCTGTACCCCAGGTTCAGATAAATACCATTGTACTTTCTGGGAATTTCCCATAAATCATGAAATGTGCAGAGCTTTTATATTTGGCTGTTTCATACATGTATTTTAAGTTTATCCTTGCTATGTCACATAGCATTAATTATATCTATGGCAAGATAGTTTACTATTGGAAGTATGAACCACTTTATGCAGTCATCGGTTGGCAGATAATAGAGTTGTTCCTACTTCTTGCATCATCTGGACATTGCTCTTGTGACTAGTACTGTACGAACCTTTATTTGGACATCTGTTTTGAATTGTCTTAGTTACATCCTGAGAGTGGGATTGGAGGATGACATGGTAAAACTGTGTGGCACTTTTGGATGCTTTCTTTTTTTTTTCTTTTTTGTTGTGGTACTAAGACTCAAACTCAGGACACTGCATTGCCAGGCAGGTGCTGTGCCCCTGAACTATATCCCTGGCCCCTGTGTGTCACTTTTGGGGATACTACTAAATTTTGTTTCCCCATTGACTGCATGGTTGACCCCCAAAAGGAATGTAGGAAGTCTTCTGCTTCTCCAAACTTACGTGAATTGTTGCTATTTGTATTTGGTAAAACTTTTTGCATCTACATCATTAGAAATATTGCCTTGTATTTTTTTAATTTTAAAGATAAAAAGAATGAAAAGGTATTAACAAACACACATACATTTACAAAATAAAGCAGAAACAACACAAGGAATACAGAATTTAAGACAAGGTCATAGGAAATTAGCAATGGTTGTTTTTATACATATTGATATGTTCAAATAGGTTATTCTGATAAACAAATATAGGCATGTAAGATTGATTGAACAATTAAGCATTAACTGTTTCTTTCAATAGAGCAATATAAATTGGTAGCACAATTATCTTAGCTATCCTGTGTACACATATACACGTTTCACTTCTTTCTTTCTCTTCTCTTTTCCCTCATCCCAGTTGCTCTTTTCTTTTGAGCAGTTTCCTTTCCTTTCACCTCCTACACTTTATTCACTCTTTCAGGTTCTTACACTAGGGGGCGGTACAGTGTTTACATCTAAGGGCCTGATTTATTTCACTTATTTCACAACTAGGATGGTCCCTAGTTGTGTCCAGTTACTTATAAAAGCCTCAAGTTTATCTTTCTTGATAGCTGTGATGGATTTTTTTGTCTTGGATTTGGTATCTGGTTAGTACTGATATCAGAATGAGAATGAAAATGTTATTTTCTGAAAGTTTTTGTGGAGCATTAATATTATTTACTTAAGTGTTGAAAAGAGCTCAAAAGTGAAAACACGGGGCCTGGGTTCTTCTGTGTGAAGATATTTAATTACCAGTTCAGTTTCTTTTCTTGTTCCAGCTCTGCTCAGAAGCTGAAGAGGAGATACTTTTGAAAAGGTAGGCAAGGAGGTCTACTGAAGATTTCAAACTAGAAGGAAAAACTGTGCATAGATATACAGGAAGGAAGGTACATGACCTAAATATAGTACTCTAAGTAGATGGTTAGCCCAGAAAGAGGGTAAAGAGCTTTGAATAGTCCTGCATAGTCAAAGTCAAAGAAAACCATCGTTTCTGTATCTAAACTAAATTAAATGCAGCATTATTCACAATAGTGATGATCTGGGAAAAATACCACACATTCATCAATAGAAGGGATTCTAGAAAGTCTGCTTATATTATAAAATGAAATATTAGTCTTAAAAATAAAGGAATCTTGTCATGTATGAAAACGTGAGTGATCATATAGGCAAGTGGAACAGCCAATACTAGAAGGACAAATACTGAATGATTCCCTCTGTTGAAGCACCACAATTCCTCATACTCATCGAAAGCAATGCTGGTCTCCAGGGGCTGAGTGATAGGGGAGGGGGCTTTTGCTGTCTAATGGTGAAAAACATTTCAGCAATTCAAATAAGTTTTGGAGATCTTGTCTTAGTTACTCTTCTCTCATTGCTAAGATAAAATAGCTGACCCACAAGGTTAAAGGAGGAAATGTTGATTTGGGCTCACAACTTGTAGAAGTTTCAGTCCACAGCTAGATGGCTCTAAAGCAGGTAGGCATGGCAGAGACGCATTGCTGAAGAAAAATAATTCCTGTCAGGCTGAAGGCAGCAAAGTAGTGAAGAAGCAGCAAGCAACAAGAGGCCACAACAGCCCTCTTTCCATCCCTTATATTCTAGTCAGGCTACATACCCTTAGGGAGGGCAGCACTCACACCCAGGGTGGGTCTCCCCATTATTTACACTCTGAATTATGCCTAACCAATTGGTGGACTAATTAGTAATCACACACCTTTAATCCCAGCCGCACACACGCTAGATCCAGTCACCTCTGAGAAGCTGCATCTATGACCACACGGGGCTTTGGGGGGACATCTAGATATAAACCACAAAGGATCTGCTATACAACATTCTGTGGACAGTTAGAATGCTTTTAAATGTGTTCAGATAGTTGATGTCATATTAAGTGTTCTTACTGAAATGAAAAAGAGGAGAAATAGCCATAAACTCATGAAGGTGACATATATATATATATATATATATATATATATATATATCTGCTCCACACACCTCTCTATCACCTACCTTTACTTTATTCTTGCATGCAGTGCATAATGTTTACATTCTTTGTGTATGGTTGGTAATGTATATATCAAATCCCATTAATTCTTCTTTATCCCTTATTCCTTTCCTCCCTCCCTCTTCCCTTCATTTCTTGATCTCCTTCCCCTTTGAGAATGTTCTATCTCCCTACTTCTTATTATCTATCTTTCATTTTGCTTTTTCAAAGAAATATGAACTCAAACCCTGCAAACAAAAGTATAACATATACATAATAACTTAAAGCCTTAAGTCATATTTTGGAGTCATTTCGTGGCAGAACACCGGGCCCTGAAAAATACCAATGACCTAATCCCTGGGACATACCAATATGTTATTTGGCAAAAGAGAGTTTATATATATAAATAAAGACCTTGAGGTGGGGAGATTACTATACAGTATCCAAATATGTACTATATAACCAAATGAAAAGGTGAAAATAAGCAAACCTCTTCTAACTTTCATCACAGGCAATTTGACTACAGAATAGTCAGCGATGAAATTCTTCTGGTTTTGAGGATGAAAAGGAGATCAGGAGCCAGGGAATGAGGAATCCTCTGAAACTCTAAGGCCAGGAATCTTATGATTTAATTGTATAGAATAATAATCTGCCAGGTCCTGCTAAGAATATCCACCAACAGTGGTGTGAGCACATATGTTTTTAGGTATTCATTCTGCCTCTTCTATTCAAGCAACATTTAAATCACTACTTTCAGAGACTTTCTTTTCTATTACTTTGTGTGTCATCAGAAACCCATTGGTTTCTGCATCCCAAGCTTAGGTCTCAGAGTGAAGAGTGTATCTGTGATCTGACTTCAAAAATGTCTCCTAACAGGCTGCTCATGGTAAAGAATCTAAATTTCTCTTTGGAGATGAAATTAATTTTGCCAAATTATGAAATACTGTGAAATCTTTCCATGTTTTCCATAACTCTCCTTTCTGATTTCACAAACCTCTTTCCATGCTCTTCTCAAAATTCATGGCTGAAGGCAACTCTCAGTGGTAGAATATATATTTTCTTACCATTTCCTGAGGCCCGGGGTGAAATTCCCGGCACACTTAACCCGCCCCAATAAAACATAGCAAACAAACTTCACTTAGTATTGCTACGGTTTTTCTGCTGTTACATCTTTATTCTATGACAACTCCTTCATAGTTATTTATCTTTGATCTCTGTCTATACTATCTCCCAATATAAATTTTAAAGCTGTATAATACATTAACATTTTGGGTGAAGGGAGATGGAATGTAATGTTGCAATAGCAAAACCAATGATTTCTTATAATTCCAATGATAAATGGGAATCTCAAAAATGTCTGAATACATTGTGAACTTTTGGCAAATAACAAACATATTGTGCCACTTTGCGCACCAGTCCACTACCGTTACACAGTACACCCACGCAGATATTGTTAGCAGATCAAAATAATTGTTTGGTTTCCTTGAGGTGCCATAACAAATTACCACATGTTCAGTTGTTGAAAACAAAACTATAATCCATTGTAGTTCTGGAGGCTAAAGTTAGCAATGAAAGTGTCAGCAGGAGTTCACTCCCCCTTATGACTGCAAGCTTTGCCTTCTGGTATTTGCAAGAAATGCATAATGGTCCTTGGATTATCACTTCACTGATCCCATTGTGGTCATCACACTGCCCTCCTCCCTGTGCAGCCTCTGTGTCTCTAAGTCACCCTCTTCTCATAAAGGCACCAGTCACTGGATTTATTTGCCTACCCACCATTAACCCACCACTATTTCATTTTAATTGCAACTGGAATGATTCTATATCCAAAACGGATCATACTTGTACATACCCAGGGTTAGGATTTCAATACATTTTGGAGGGACAGTGTTTAATCTACAAACTCCCAGTGAAGAGCTTCATGATAGTCAGTGAACTTTTTCAGAAATACAACCTTGGGTCCATGAATAACGAAATGAATATTATGTTTAATTGGGTAAGATGATGTGGAGGAATGCTGAAAACATGGATTCTGAAACAAGACTCTGTTGTGTGAAGACTGGCTGGGCTTATTAGCTTTGTGACTTTGTTTAAGTTGTTAAGCCATTTTGTTCTTTAGGTTTCAGTGATGCAAAATGGGAATCATAATAGGACTGACTTCATAGGGTCATGTAGATTAAATGAGATAATGCATGCAAGCTAAAGCACAATATGACATATAAAATGGTCAATAAATGTTGGCTCCTATCATTATTAATTTCTGTGATTGTATTTTAAACTTTTTGATCAGTACTTGAATCATTACATATGTTTGGCATTGTACAAAATATCAGGTTAATGAAAACAGCCTTGAATTCATTCTTAGGTAGATATTTAATTCATATTACACACAAGTCTAAAATGTACAAAATATGAGATTTTTAATTTTTGTTTTTAAAATGGCAGTTGCTCCATAATCTCAAGTATGAAAAAATTGAAAGCATTTCTTTGTAGTTTATTTATAGCGGTCTCTGTCCCCTTCTTTTATCTTATTTCCTTTCATTTTCCCCTCCTTCTCAGTATATATTTATATATTATGAGTGCATTTCACATATTTGTACAGCTCTATTTTAATTATATTGAGAACTGTAGTACATATAATACTATGCATGGCATTTTTAGGTTTCTACAAATCTATGGATATATAATAATTAGGCTTTTATTGTATTCTATTAAATGCACTTATCAAAACTTATTTAACTTTTGTAGTTAATAGTATTGCTTTGTTTCCAAACTGACTCCTATATTAATATTAAAACATCTGGCATCTTTTCTTTAGAGACCTTTTCTAACATTGTAGTGTAGCCTAGCATTGAACTCACTATGTAGCCTAGGTTAACCTTGAACTCACTGCAATCCTCCTGCCTCAGCCTCCTGAGTACTGGGATTACAGGTGTGCACAACAACTAGCTTGGCATTTTAAGAAAAAGAAAAAAAAAGGTGTGTTTTTTTCTATTAGGTAAAATATCTGATATAAAAATTACTGAAAACATAGGGGGAAAAGTGCTACCTAAATACTGTATAAGTAACAGAAGTAAAGGCTAATTCCATTAGTTTTCACAGCAGATAAAGTTCGTATTTCACTGGTAATAAGCAGTTGTGCTAAAGTTAAACTTTTAAAAGAATTTCTTTACATAGTTTTTTGTTTGTTTGTTTGTTGTTTGTTTTTTTCTGGTACCAGGAATCGAACTCACAACCTTACGCTTTCCAGGCAAGCACTGTGCTGCTGAGCTAAATCTCCAGCTCCTCTTTACATAGTTTTTAAAATCTGTAAATCCACACATATTTTTTCTGCGTCACTGGCTATCATTTATTGAATAAAACAAGGATATTGGTTTTATTTTGTTACCTTCAATCAACTTACATTCATCTTTCCAGATTACTTTGCTAGATCAATTTCATGGAAGCCTAGTACATTGTTGCTTACTACTAAAGAAAGAAAGACAGAAAGGCTGATAAGTTAACTGTTTTCCCTGGATCTGAGTGACTTAAACAATATTTTCAAAAATTAAATGGAAAGATTAATATTTACTAATTATTTCTAAAGTACAAGTGATGATATATACAATGACTTTCAGGTATTGAAGGGATCTTTCTTCTTATCTCTGCTGATTTTCTTTGGATAATATTTCACACCCTGTCCCATAGAGCCACATTTAGGCCTTGAAGGGCATCAACACATCAAAGAGATATGATATATTTGGGTGAGAATTATTAATCATGCAGGGGAAAAATCCAAACTGATCTCTTATGATAGACACATGCCATGAGTTACATGACTAACTCAAGGGCTTTGTCAGCTGTCAATGCCACCCTACTTATTAAAGTTTTACATTTCTCTCCTGCATCAAAAAATCATTCAGCAAGATTCTTCTAAAAGAATGTAGCACCAGCTCTCACACTTGTATATATTTAGGTAATACTTTATGTATAAATTTTCCAAACATAAAGACAACCAATAAGAAGTGCATCAGTCTATCGACTCAAGTAGTTCTTTTTTTTGTTTGTTTGTTTTGTTTTTGTTTTTTTGTTTTTCTCCGGTACCAGGAACCGAACTCACGACCTTGCGCTTGCCAGGCAGGCGCTTTTGCCGCTGAGCTAAATCCCCAACCCCTCAAATAGTTCTTGAAAGACTCAGTGTTAAAAAGTCCATGACACTTTTTTCCCAGAGCTGGGGGTGGAGAGTTATTTTTATGTTTCTCCTTAACAGAGACATGATATTTGAAAACAGCTGAACAACTTTGTCACCTGTTCCAGGTATTTAACTTTATGTTGCTCATTTTTTCCTATGCATAATATATATTTATCCACCTCAGGTAAAAACAAAATCAGAAGAAGGGAGAAAAAAAATCCACTAAACCAAATTAAACCAGCAGGATTAAGCCAAAATTTAGTTGCGTGCAGCTTGATCAGTGATGTTTTATTCATCAATCACCTGCACTTCTATTGAATTGTTTACGCACAGATTTCAAGCATAAATAGCAAATGTGTCACTTAATCTTACTTGTGTAATATCATGGACTGATGCAATGCCATTAGTCTGCTAAGATCCACCTTAGGTGTTCAGGTGTTTCATAAAATGATTTCTTATTAATTGTATTAAATCTTTTTTTTTCCCATTTGAAATTAAAACAATTTTGAGGAGTTTGAAGACCTAATGAGACAGAGTATTTAAGTACCTCAGCTACTTTATGAAAGTAAGCTGCACATGACTGCAAATGTACTTTGCATTTATGTCAAAGAGCAAATTATTAATGAAATTTGTATGTTTATTCAAAGCTTATAGTGGGTATAGCCAGAAGTATTTGTCAGTGTTTTTCTCATTTTATGTTACGGAGGACTAGAAATTCGCAGGGTAAACTAAGAATATATGTGAGAAGTCTACATCCAGAAAAATTTGTTTAGTAACACATCCATGCAGGAAGAATATTGTAGTAGAAACTTGAAGATAAGGAGTCAAGGCTGCAAAAGTCAAAGGGGAGCATTCTGAATAGAGCTAATGCAGTATCTAGTGCAATGACTTGGAGACAGGACAAGCCTGGCATATTCTTGGAAGAGGAATAATGCTGCTGTGTCATTTAACATACTCAGTTTTCCCTAATTCTAAATTCACACACTTAATACCTCATCAAGCTATCTTTAAAAGAACATGAAGAATATGTACGAGTATGTTTTCTGTTGCATGAAGCAATTGATCACTCTATTCTTAAGATCAATATATTTCCACTGCCTGTACTTTCTTTTTTTAACTGAACCCTTAGTAGCAAATTATAGTATGTTTTTCAGTCTAACCTACAGGTGCTAAAATATTTGCAAGAAGATAACATCAAGTTTATGCATCACGTAAGAATATGACTTTACTACTTCCAGGGAAAACAGATAGAGAGATGATGTTATATGGATAGATAGGTAGATAGTAGACAGACAGATAGATAATAGATAGATAGATAGATAGATAGATGATAGATAGTTAGACAGATTACTAAATAGAAATCATTTTCACTAATTCTTTCCCCAGGAATTTTCACATTATCTTTGAATGCTGTTTGGAAGCCGAAATCACAGAGACAGTGACTCTGCGTTACGTGTTATTATGAGTATCCGCTGCTTTAGTCAAAATCTGAAAACTTGAGTCTATGAAACCTATTTTTATTACTATAACTATTATCACATTGAATTATTTGAGAATGGTAGTATTTTAACCATTGATTATGTATTTTTATTTAAAAAGAGAAAACATAGTAAAATATATTAAGTCCATTGCATTGTAATTGGAACTACAAAAAAGATGGGATTTCAGAAAATAAATGATGAATCAGTTGACTGACATACAAAATCAGTACACTTGAATAAGAATGTAATATGTGTGTGTGTGTATAGTATATATTGAAATATACATGGGATACTTTACACAAACTGTGTAAGTTCATTATAGAAGAAAGACAAATAGAACATTCAGAGAACTGATTTTGCAAAAGGTTTTCTTTTGTTTTTTCTTATCTTTATTATTCTATACAATTTAAGTATCATTAATTATCAGTAGATAACTGCTTATAAGTTATAAAATTATGCCACAAACTGAACACAAGTTTTGTACACCTCACTAAGGAGTTAGTAACCAGTCTTGAATCAAAAGATGCACCTGTTGTTTACAAACAAGTAGAACCTGTTGCTCATCATATAGATTTTTCTCCTTCCTGCAAAGATAGTTTTCCTTCATTTTAAAGCTACAATACTCGTCAAGGATTCTGAGATGGAAAAGCTGTGCTGCTGACACACTTGACACTTTTCCATAGTCCAGATATCATTTTCTGATTCAGGACATTGAGTGATATAAATAAGTGAATCTACCAGTCATTTCAATTTGACATCGCCAGATTCTATATCAAGTCAGACTCTCAAAGAAATTGCCCAAAGAATGATGACATAGTTTTGATTTTTAAATGCCAATAGCTCTTCAAAACATAACCTTCAAAAGTGTGGAATCACACAAAATCCCTTAGAATGGGCACTGTGGCACATGCTTCCCATCCCAGCTCTGCCTCTGACAACCTTATGATATTAGATCAATTCACTCCACTAATCCTCATTTATAAACTGAAATGACTTCAAATATTCTTTCTCATTATAAGTTAGAAATTTCAGTGAGCTGCTCTTAAAATGAATCTTAGCAATAATTATAGCCAACACACAGTGAAAGCATTCTCAGTAAACAAAAGGCTCTGTAATGTCTTCAAAGCTTGATTTGTTTTTTTCCTTTTGAAATGTGGAGTGAGTTATGATGGCCACTTGGCATACTTGAGGCCCTTCAAATTGTCAATTTCTTGCTCTTTCCAAAGCTCTGGAGATCTGTTTTCTCTGAAATGTTTGTTTCTCTCAATTTGTAGCTCTCTGTAGGTTCCACACTCAGAGCATAAAATGAAAAAAAAAAAAAAAAGAAAAAAGAAAAATGAATAATTGTACCCCAAATTTATTACAAATAACAATTTAGAAGACTCATTATCACAGTATGAACTATAAAAAGAGAAGAATCATAATTGAAGAATATGAGGAAAACATAGAAAATATATGAGTACATATTTATCTAGCATTCTCAGTATCATCTGAATGCATGACATTACACTGTGAATCGATAAATACATTTCTGCACTCATTTAACAGTGCTTCACTGGAATTTAGCTATGGTTCTAAATACTAATTAGAAATAAATCATTAGAAATGATATATCCCTGGCATTTCTACCAGGCTGCTGTAAATGAAGAACCTCAAATTGCTTGAAATTCATCAACTTTTGTTTCCTACTTTTATCAGGTTTTGATACTAACAAAAAGTATTAAGGAAAAGTCCCCAGGCTTCAAGAGACTATAAAATATCACTGAAGTTGGTTTCCTGCAAGTCAAATAAAAGGAGAAAAAAATCCCCTTGGTACTCATGCACTGCTGAGTTGGTCAAATTGAGCCAATTGTAATTTTTTCAGGGTTGTTGAACTCACCAGGGAGGACATGAGCAGACAGATGAAGTACAGAGAATACTCTATGCACATGCTCTGGCAGAATCTAAGTGATTTCCTAGCTTTCACTTCTGAACCCCTGCATCCTGCATTTGAGAGCTTTTTAACACTCTTTACTTAGAGCCTATGGTGCCTCATACGGGTCTCTGCTGCCTTGATTACATAATATGTGACCTTAGCCCTTTCCAGCTCTAAGCTACAGAGGCTCTGCCAGAACAAGACAGCCCTTTGATTACACCTAATCCATGGACAATGGGAAGCTTTGGAGGACAGAAACTTCATCAAAGAATTCAATGTGCCCCAGCGTAGAAGTCACCACACAGGGAAACCAGAGACAGCTAGAAAGAACAGGGAGAAGAGATAGAAAAGAAATGCATGTTGAAGCCTAAGGAAGTAGACAGTTGCTAAGGAAGATTTCTGAGTCCATATCACAGTTTCTCAATGTTGGCACTGTTTGGCTAGACAATTTTTGTGGAGGTTGGCTATCTTGTATATCGTGGCATATTACAAGTATCATGCTGCCTCCGATACTTTTTCTCTCATTGCTGAGACAAAATACCTGACCCCCAAAATTAAGGAAGGCAAGGTTTATTTAGTTCATAATTTGTGGAGGTTTCAGTCCGTACATGGCTGGCTCCAAGGCAGAAAGCAAAAGTTCATGGCAGCGGAACATAGCAAAAACAGCAAGAGCAAAAGGGAGGAGTGGCAGCTGGAAGAGCAAGTCTCTCTCCCTCCCTTACACTGTATGCAAACTACCTACCCCAGGGCATATGTAGCACTCACATCCATAATTCCAGCATTGGACCATGAATCAATCATAAACTCTAGAGGCCTGCTCCATGATGGCATGAGGCTTTGGGGGGAAATGCAGACACAAACCATAACACATGCACTAACAGATTGTGCAAGTGGAGCTTTATATCACAGCATATTTACCAGAATTCTGGGCCTGTGCTCGTGACACTCTTCTCAAGAAAAATAAAAACTGTCCCCAGATACTGCAAATGGTACACAGTGAGGAGGCCAAGGACAGCAAAATCTCCCATTGTTTAAAAGCAGTGGTCTCTGTATTCTCTCCTCTATTGTCTGGATCAGCTACTTCTCATTTTACACTTTAGTAATGACATGGTAGGACCAAACTTTGTCACTCAAAAATTAGGATGTTGAAGCCCCAACCTCCACTTTGATACTATTTAGAGATGCAACCATTTGGAAATGATTAAGTTTAAATGAGGCCATGAAACTACACTCTGGTGGGATTAGTGCCATTACCGGGAGGGACACAAGAAAGATTTCTATCTCTCTCTCCCCTTTGCATGAAGACAGAGTGAGAAAGCAGTCATCCGGTAGCCAGGAAGAGATTCCTAACTGAAATCCAATCATATCTATGCCAGCGTGGCAGACTTCTAGCCTCCAGAAGAGAGCAAAATAAATTTTTGTTGTTTAGCCATTCAATTTGTGACAGCAGCCAAAGCTGACTAATGCATGCTTCCCCTCTTCCAGAAAGTTTACCTTCACTCTGTAAGATTTGGAGTCCATTCTTTAATACTCTCTTCTTCTTGTGTTCAATGACAATGTAGTAGACACTGTAAAGCTCAATTCAGAAATGACTTTCCCAATGCCCAACCTGTCCACCAGCAGAGGCACTGTTCTCAACTCAGCACCAGTGCCCTCAGCAAACATGGATGTCATAAAACAGATAAGATGGAATATGAACTGTATCTAAAGACACATAAACATTCACACCAGACACCTCAAGGACTGTGCAACAAGGCATGAGACATCCAGAGAACTTTGATCACTGATGTTTTGTAAGATCTACCAACCTAATGTCCCTTGGCTTCTTCCAAGCCCTATAAAAAAGCCCACTTCTCTTTGCTCTGTACAGACAGCCTTTTGGCCCTCTGTTTGCCTGCACCCAGGTGCAATAGATTTTCTAACAAGTAAAATTGACGAGGTTGCTCTCTGAAGGTAGCATTAATGTTTAAAGAAGAAACATCATAAAGTGAATAGCCATAAATAAGTGAGATATTTGTGACTGTAGTAAAGGAAATTAAATAGAATGATGATAGAATCACCACTTAGGAATGAAAGAAATAATTTGACTTGAGTAGTCATGGAAGCTGGTAACTGGAAGATGAAATGAATGGAAGGAACTGTAACAACTGGGATGAAGAAACCTGGTCTGAGAACAAATTTATTTGAAAAAGTGTAAGAAAACTAGTGGCTATTGTGGTAAAAGCAAGGAGAAGACAGGTATAATAGAAACCAGAAAATGTTGGTGTGATCCTGGTGCTACAGAGCTTAACATTAACCATAATAAAGAGTTAGATTTTGATTCAGTGGCTTATCATATATTATCTCCAATTTAAGATTATTGTTTTATTTCTGTTATTATCATGTAGCCTTCTGGAATGCATCCAAAGGCTTTTTAAAAAATTTGTATGACAGATAACCATTTATGGCTCAAATGACTTTGCATTAAATAAAATACGTTGATGCTATTAATCATCATTCAAGGAAATTGCTGTAGGTGGGAGTTTATACGCATTGTTATCCTTGCTTCTTATAAAAGTTGGCTTTGTTCCTACTGTGAAGATGGAGAAAAGACATTTTAACTCACCACTGAAGGCAGAATAGATTATTGGTGTAAAAATGATGGTGAATAGAAGGGACTCCAGAAACTTGGAAGGATATGTCCAGAACATAGCTGTCAAAACACCTGAAGGGGAGGTAACTAGAGTCATTAGATGTTGGTGGAGTGTTAGGTACAAGGAGCAGGAAGACAAAGTTTGTGAACATAAACTGCAGTGATTCAGCAGATGTCATCTTGATAAAAGTGATTTTACTTCTTTAACCTTCAGTTTCCTCATCTATAAAAAGAGGCCACAGCACCTCTATCATACCATTAATTATGAGGGCAATATGAAATAGTACTTTATCAGAGGTCAGCACAAGGCAAGCATTAGAAATGCCATTAGGTATATAGCTAGCTATCTAGAGGATGCTTACTAGTGTGCCAATGTCCTCTTAAGCTCATTTCCAGTAATAAACAAAATCACTCTTCTCTCAGTATCTTTCCCACTCTGCACTTTGATGAATGACTTGAATGAGAAAACGGAACTTATTTTCTTAGATTAGCAAAGTTGAGATGGATAGTTAATTTACCAAGTGACAAAAATCAGATTTTGACAGGATGAATTGATTAATCTTAACTCAGATAAATGTATGGTCTTAAATTCACATTTAGAGACCAAAAATATGTATCAATTTGAGATGAGCTAGATGTGAATGAACAGCCATTCATATAAAATATCAAAGGGTATTTTGGGGTGAATGAAAACTCAATATAAGATGAGAACAGGATATATTTGCCAAATACGCAGATGCAGTGATGCTTTACCGGCATTCAGAGGTACATGTCTGATAGTAATTATTTCACTTCAGTGAAATCAAAGGAATTGCAGTGACTGAAAATTAAATGATATTCACAGAGGGAATGATTGCAACTCTGAAATGAAGCAATGCAGTGGTAGTGCATTAACTCTGTACATCTATGTCTAATTAGTGTCCACTTAGAATTGAAGGGATGAAATATCTTTCTGAAAGATTCCCTGAACCATGTAAAAAGCAATGTCCTGAAAGGAAACAGAGCCTGGGACCGTGACCTCTATACCCTGCTTTGATTCCTGTAATTCCACTTGTGTTAAGGAGGCCAGCAGACCAGTTGGCAGATCTTTTCAGAGAAGTTGACCCTGAGTAGCTTGCTTCTGACATATGGCCAATGGGCAGCAGGCTGTAATTCATCTGGGGAGTCTGGTTGAAATGTGTAATGATAGGCATGACCTGTACTCAGGAAGAATGGCACTAACCCGCACCAGGGAATTGGAGTTCTTACAAAGGGGTGAGCTCCAGAAAGAGGGTGCAGAGAAAAGCGCAGCCTTCATTTGATATATTCCCTTGGTGAATTTCAAGAGACTGGAACGTGTTTTAAGGAAATCTGGGCTTCCTTTCAAAAACAGGAACCATTTATAGTCTGTGGGGAAAGTCAAAGGAGGCTAAGGAATGCTGGCTGAGATTCACTTTGAATTCCTTGATTTTCCAAATCTGAAGCTCAAAGTCAAATTGAAGCCCTGACAGCTACTTGAACCATGACAGGAGTTAAATGGTTTTTATAAGTCCTTGAAAAATTACACTGCTGCTTGTAACTACAGCTTGATGTCTTTAATTCTGCAACCTCCACAACGGCATCTAGTTTGATAATCCTTATGATACTCCTCGTATTTATTCCCTGATACAAACTCTGCATTAGTTCCTTATTTTGGAAAGGTATTACTCATTTAGGATTAACTATAAAATGTTTTGTGCAATGTGATTTTCTTGAAGCCATACCAATCATTTCTTGCTATGTGTTTTGAAGGGTGGATTCTGCAGCTGTGAAATTTTGTAAGAGTGTATCAAAACTCTTAAGAAACAGACCTGGAGAATCAGATAGGAAGATGGTGATCACAGATTAAGGATCTGTGTACAACTGACAGTAGTGTCTTGGTTCAAATGATAGATAATAGAGGATTGATTAGAAAGACCCATTCAATCCCTTACACATCATAGTGACTATACCTAGCAGGACTCCTTTTTTGTAGGTGTCCCTCTTATGTCCATAATTGACAGCCCCTAAGGCAGGGTGGCACATGGCAGATTGGCAGCAGTTTATGGTGGGAGAAGGCATCAAAAGCAACAAGAGAGAGCAAGAAACAAACTTCTTTCTGTCCCTTATATTATATGTATGCTACCCACCCTAGGACGGTATAACAATCACACTCTCAATCACAGCATTGGACCGTGAATCAATCACAAATTCTAGAATCAACTGCCTTTGAAAAGCTCATTCCCTTTGAGACTTTGGAGGGACATCCAGACACAAACCATAGCAAACACACAACAAAAAGTATGGTGAATCAGTTAAATTGAAAGGCACAGCAGAAATGAAATAATTTCTTAGAGAGACATAAAAGTGGGCAAAAGCCTGCTTGAGAAAAAAGAAGCCAATCACCAGCCCTACAGGTTGATGCAAATAAGTCATGGGAGAGCAAAATGGAGGAGAGTGAAGGCCAAGTCCTCAATGAACACTGAGGGCAGGAGGTTAGACTGTGTTAAATGTGGTATGGAGATATGGTATGGTATTAAGCTGCAGCTTAATGGATCCTAACTCCACTTTAGAAGGATCTTACTAGAAGCAATTTAAAGAAAGGAAATAAAAGAATTGAAAACAAGGACAAGTTCTAACATGAAATTAGAGAAATCTATCACATGATTCATACTTCAAGAGGTCAGTAGTACTTATGAGGAATTCATAATGAAATAGGATATGGGTTCTGGTGACCAGTGAGAGAAAAAGAGAAACAAAGATAGATTTTATCGATAAACAAAAGATCAAGACCTCAACTCACAGGGTGGTAGAATATACACAGCATCCTTGGTCCATCAGGCAATGGAATTTCCAAAGTCTATAACACCTAGGAAATTGGGATATGCTGAATAATCAACCTGGTTTGCCTCAGAATCTTCTAGTTAAGGCATGAGAAAGAAAACTATCAGACCCAGGCAAATGGTCATTCTAAAAGGAAGGTTTCACAAAAAATAAGCTACTTTGACTAGGTTACAGAGAACACAGACACTAAGAAAGAATTCTATGTGTGGGAAATGCACTGATGAGTTGTTTTTGGAAAGAATACCAAAACAAACGATACCAGTGAACAAATGAAGGTAGCAAAATTAGGCAAGGGAAAATTGACCTAAACTGTAGTGACAATGAAGACTAAAGCTGGTGTAAAAGGATTTCTAGAAAAGACATGACACTTCAAATTTCTCCCAAATTGAAACATGGTTGCCGAGTATCTGTATTCCCACATGTATCTCTAACCAGATATCAATTCATTCCCCAGATACAGTATACACTTGGGAATAGTCAAGGTTAATTCCTGGTAAGAGACTCAGCTATGAGACATCAGCACTCCACACTCTCATTCGCAACAGCACAGCAGAGGATGCCTTGGCTTCCAATGGAAGACTGGGAAATGCATCCAAATATCCAGCAGAGAAAACAATTCTGCAAATAACCCCTGGGAATGTCCCTTCAACTCTGCATAGCTTCTTGTTGAAACCTGGCTCTCTTTGAGGGCTTGGAGCCCTTTCAGTGAGTCAGCTTCCTCTCCTGTATTTCTTATTTATTTTGGAGCCTATACCTAACTGTTAGAAGCACTCTAATAAGTATATTCACAGTCCCTATGAAGAAAACCTCATATTAAATATTAGATGTGTGACTGTGCAGTTCTTTATGTAGGCCTGGCAACTGAAGCCATCTTTTGATTCCTTTGCCTTTTCCTTTCGTTTCTTCTCCTAGGGAAACTTTTGCCAAAATCAAAGAACAACCTGGCTTTGGAGAGCAGACTTAGCCATAGTTATTTCTCTTTCCTGTTATATATGTGATCTCTTCTATTCACTGTCACTTAATTCTTCCCCTTGTGTACCAAGAGAGAACCAACTCCTGCACTTTATACAGACTATCTTTTCTTCTCAAATTGTCACTACACAGAGAAGATGACCCTTTTTGGGTCCCTTCAAGTCACCCAATGGGCTACCAAGTACAGGAGAAGGTATAGACTGTGCCTTCCCATGCTGCTGATATCCTCATGCACAAAAGACTATAAGGAAATTACAAATAATTGTGGTAATTAAAGGCTTCTGAGAAATATATTATAGTGAATTACCATTGACAGTAGTATAGGATCGTAAATATTTTATTTTTAAACCCATTTTATATCAATAAAAGGATTCAAATGAGCAATCAGAAAATTGTGAGGATACAGGGAAAAAGGAACTACTCTATATTGTTGCTGGGAATGTAAACTGGTAAAATCAATATAGAAATTTTTACTCAAAAATTTAAAACCAGAAATTCTACTTGACCTAGCTATTCCCCTTCTAGGTATTTTCCTGAAAGTGTTGAAGACACTGTATTACAGAGATACATGCATACCTGTGCTTATATCAGAATAATTCATAAAGAACTAAATCTTGAAAACAGATGAATAGATAAAGAAAATGTACATTAGTTCCTGGATTTACAAACTCTTCCATTTGCAAATGATCTGGTTCACAAACAAAAGCTTTGGGCAAAATTTTGCTTCTGTTTGTAGCCTTCACATCAGGTAACAAACACGACCATGGCCATGTTCCCTAAACAAACAGAAATACAGCCTTCTTCTCCCAAATCATAAAACAAACCTGTCTGCAGACTTCCAGGCCAGGTTCTAGCCTTGGAGTGCAAACTCTTTGGCTTCCTATGTGAATTCACACTGGACTCTGCAGGGAGCTCAGGCTTTTGCCTTTGCATCTTCAGTGCACAGACAACCCTTTCATATTCTTCCAGACCTTACTCTACATCTCTATGGGTGGCCATTGTAAGCCTACCTTGCAAATCTCTCTCTCACTCTCTCTTTCTCTCTCTCTCTCTCTCTCTCCATATATGATATATACATATATATTGAGTTGACATTTTGATA
>NW_004955433.1:19160041-19179218 GCF_000276665.1 Chinchilla lanigera | reverse complement strand
CCTTGGAATTGGCTTGCAGGAAGAGTTTGGAAAGATCTGGCAATGCCACCTGGAGAAGCAGCCATATAGTACTGTGAACCAAGCATGCTGGGAGATACTGGTTGGAGCACAGAAGACTGGAATGCTGAGAGAAACTCAGCAGTTAAAACTGGGATCAGGAGGATTCAGTTTTGATCAAGTACTTCACTGACATTTGGACTCCATGTGTTAAACTCTGGCAGAAATTTTGTCTGCATTTTGCTCATGTCCAGAGACAATGCAGGATACTGAGATTAAGGGTGGCAGACGAATTAGTCTGGGGAGAAAATTTCAAGGCAAGCTATTGATGAGGCAATGACATGGCTACTGTTGGAGGCTTTTAGCCAACTTTACCTTGAGAATCAAAAGAAAAAGTCACAGTTGGATGATATTAAGTTTTGAGTTTCACAAGAAAGGAAGCTCCA
Organism: Chinchilla lanigera; assembly: GCF_000276665.1. Classification (NCBI taxonomy): domain Eukaryota; kingdom Metazoa; phylum Chordata; class Mammalia; order Rodentia; family Chinchillidae; genus Chinchilla; species Chinchilla lanigera. Next base: position 19,178,775 of record NW_004955433.1, on the reverse strand, counting down.
GTAGAGTTGGGGCCTACAAAGATGAAGTCCAGGACAGCTTGATTCCTGAAAACATTAACATTATAAAGAAGCCTAATATGTTACAGTAGGGAAATGTCTTGGGGAAATGTGAGGAACAATTAGGTTCCAAATCAAAAAGTGAAAGCTCCACTTTGAGAAGAGAGTCCGAGGGCACCATGCTCCAGAATACTTGCAGTTTAGGGAATTTGTTCCATGGAATAATGCTCAGCTTTCCAGGCAATCAGAAACCACTACAACCCAGATAGAAGGAAGCCTCACTACTGCACCAGCTGGCATCAGGCCTTGGCATCATCCATGTGGTGCAAGATTCAGGTGTATGCAGAATGCAAGAGTTGTGGGGTCAGGGAGGCTTCCACCACAATTTCAGAAAGAAGGCCTAGGAGGCCAGGAACTGTGCTGCTAAGGAGGCAATTTGTGATGCTATGCTGGTGAAGCCAGTGCAGTAGAGACCATGGGATGGTCTGGACAGGGTGGTACAAGTCTGTAATCCCGGCATTCAGGAGGCTGAGGCAAGAGTATCACTCTGAGATCAAGGCCAGCCTGGACAACTAAGTGAGCTCAAGGCCAGTCTGAACTGCATAGCAAAACCTTGTTTAAAAAAATAAAATAAAAAGAGTGAGTGAAGTTTGCCCCCTGAGAGCAACCATGAGGGCTATAACCACTGGCAGTATCCTTTGAATTTCACATCTTGCCAAAGATTGCTCCCTGATACTGGATTTGAAACTACTGAGTTTAACGTTTGCCCTACCAGACTAAGGTTTTGCTTTGGTACCATTTCTTCCAACCCCCCTATTTCTACCTTCTGGAATGGGAATATTTATCTTGTGCTTCGGTACATTGCAAATGTGTAACTTTATGTTGACATGTTGTCTTGGTTACTTTTCTCTCAGTGCTGAGACAAAATACCTGACACCCAAAATTAAGGAAGGTAAAGTTTATTTATGTCACAGTTGGTGGATGTTTCAGTCCATACTTGGCTGGCTCCAGTGCAAAGCGGCACATGTCAGAGGGCAGCAGTTCGTGGTGGCAGAAGACAGCAAAAGCAACAGAGCAAAAGGGAGGAGAAGAGGCAGGAAGAGCCTGCTCCTTAGATTCTTTCCCTTCCTATATTGTATGCTAACTATCTGCCTCAGAGGGATGTAGCACTCACACCCATAATCCCAGCATTGGATCATGGATGAATCATAAACTCTAGAAGCCTGAACCCATGACTGCATGAGACTTGTGGGGGACATGCAGACACAAACCATAACACATATACATGGGCTCAGAGCCAACAGTTTGCCTTAGATCTCCAAGGCATTGGACATAAACTTTTTGGCAATACTGAAACTGTTTGGACATAGTAATTCTTAGAGATGGACCAAACATTGAATTTTACATAAAGGGGTAGGCATGAGTCTCTCAGAGGCCAGGGGTAGCACGTTATGGTTTATATCTATATCTCCTCCTAAGCCTCTTGTTCTCGTCAGTGGGGCTTTGAGGGATGATTGAATCAAAGATGCATGATACTCATCTGTGTGGATTAGTCCACTGATAAGTTTATAGCTAAATGTGATGCTGGGAGGTGAAACCTTTAGGAAAAGGTGAGTAACTGGGGGTATGGGGTGGTAGAGTCAATCTCCTTCCTTCCTTAATCTTGCTCTTTCTCCCATGCCCCATGTGATGACCTCTTTCTCTGCTGCCATGCCACTCTGCCTTTAAGCCTATGAATGAAACCCCTACAAACTATGAGCCAAAATGAATCTTTCCTCCTTTAACTTGTGAGTGTTATTGTTTCCTGGAGAGAAAAATGTAGATAAGACACCTTGCCACCATAATTTTAAACGAGGTAAATATGACACACAAGTTGAACTAACACATGATTTCTCTTATATGAGAAGCTAATATTATAAACAAAAAGAAAAATAAGATACATAATAGGAAGTAGGAAAGTAGATCTTTCTTGAATGAAATGAGGTTTTAGACATAGATGGAGGGGTAGGAGAAAAGGAATTAAGCTGTGCTAAGTACAGGTACAAACTCCACATGAAGAAAATGAAAACTGTGAGCTGCAAACATGTATTAATAAAAACAAATAATTTAAAAGGAGAGAAAATGGGCATGCATTAACAAAAAACAGCAACAAAACGATTTACCTTGGCTGATGGGGCCACCTGTCATGCTTCAGGGGTCTTCAACTGAGGCCAGCAATCAACAGTGAGATGAGCAAATGTTCCAATTCTGGTCAGAAGTCATGGAAATTGTTATACTGGGAAATATTTCCTTCTTAGGAAGAGATTATCGCTTTCATCCCCTGTATATTGTTGTGCTTCCATGTACTTGAAACAACTTCAATCATCAAAAAAATCATATTACATTTGAAACAACAAAGTTTTCAGAGAATATATAAAGTAAAACATAATAAAACTAAACCTTTTGATGATACATGTGATTGCTTCCATAATATATTCTGAAATCCTATCACTGCTCTTCCTATTACAGTGTTTAACATATGTCATCATTATTTAGTGAGTTGATCTAATGTTTTTCTTACTTGCAAACAGGCAGATTCTCTGTGTATGTGTGTGTGTGCACGCACATACGTATATGCATGTATGAAGGAAAAAGTGGCAGATAGAGAGATAGGAAATGGACAAGGAAGAAAAGGATGAAGAGAAAAAGGAGGGAGGGAAGGAGGAAAAAGTGTGTGGGGAGAAAGAATACATGTCCTTGTATTCACTGTGATTCCCAAGTTCCCAAGTTCTATCTTTGTGATAGTCTTACATATTTTCTCAACACAGCCCAGATTTCCATTTTATTTGAAGTAGACTGAACTAGGTTTCACTAAAGGAGAACTAAAAAGCTAATATCGATTAGTTTATCTTTCAAAGTTCCTCGAACAGTTACAGTACAATAAACATTCAGTGCTGGTCAGCTACTTATAGCATTCTAATTATCACAATAGTCATTAAATGTTCTTTTATCTTTTCATTCCCTATGAAACTGAAGTTGTTGCTATTACAGTCAGCTTCACAGTAGCATAATCTGTAAAGTTTTTCCAATTAATACAGCCCAAATTTTCCTCTGTCATTATAATGCAGTAACTGATTCAGAGCTTTAAAGAAAACAGCTAGGAAATTAACCAAAATACATGGATGATGCTATGTTTTGTGCCTAGATGTCCCCCCAAAGCATCATGCAGTCATGGGGGGAGCTTGTGGAGTTTTTGATTTATTCATGATCCAATGCTGGTACTATGGGTGTGAGTGCTACATCCACTCTGGGGCAGGTAGCATGCATACAATATAAGGGAGAGAACCAGGCAAAGTTATTTGGCAAGGAATCTTAACAGAAAATTTCACAGAGCTCACACAAGGCTGAAAATCTTTGGAGTTCTGGCCAATCTTAGTGGCAGTTTCTCACTGAATGTGTATAGTGTCCAAGTGGTAACAAACGAGTGATGCTTCTGTAACTGGACAAAACTTCTAGAATAATAGTTCCTGTAGAATAACAATAGAATTTGTAAATAAGCAAGGCTAGGAAGTCTTATACTTATCCATAAGTAATTTAATATCCAAACAATACAAAATGAAAAATTATAAAAAAAAACAACAAATGTGTACATTAATCCATGTGATATTCACAGTATGTAATGCACACACACACACACACACACACACACACACACACACTGTTAGGCAGACGATTCTACAAAGCAATTATGGACTGCATGATTATGCCACCCATGCCACCTATATTGAAATCTATGAAATATAATTTCATTCAGTATAATAACAGTTGGAGGTGGGGTCATTGGAATGTAATTAGATCAGGACGAAGGAGTCCTGTTTTTTTCCTTATAACTTTTATTCATATATGTCCACAATACATAATGATTCCACTTATTGTGGGGAATTGAGACATGTACCCAACATATCTTTAGTCTTTCTTTTCCCTTCCCCTACACTTGCATGCTATTTTAATTTTTTCTTTCCATTTTCTGGCCAGCATCAGATTTATTTATTTTTCTTTCTTTCTTTCAAAACTTTATCAAATGAATTATCATAAACACAGTTTACCTGCCAGAATAAGAGGTCAAAATACATGTAAAGTCCATAAAATAACTACTCTAACTCAAACTACATTTTTAGATACATTGCCCATGCTGGACTATGGTAAGATTTTGAATTGTCTCTCTCTCTCTCTCTCTCTTCTAAAGTACTCACTTGCAGTCTTCCTTCCATTTGTAGGTATGAGAAGTCAGTTTTCCCCAAACTACAAAGGGTTCCTCATTGGACTCAAACATATGGACATTCTTTTCTAACATTTCAAGCCTCTAGAAGTGTGAGAAATAAGTATTTGGTTTGTTTTAAGCCACTCAGCTTATGGAATTTGTTAAAGAGACTCAAACCAACCATCCAAGGCAATATCTAGTTCGTACATGGAATGCTTCCTCTACCCCAACACAATAAACAATAAAAAAGAAGGATAAGTACAACTATTGAAATCTAAACTGTCCATGTAGCATGAAGATAATAACTAAAATTAAACTGTCTAAGTGTAAAAATAATGCTAAATTCCTGTCAGCTTATTTTGCATTTCCTGAAACAGGAATTTGGAAATATAAGGTCAATTTGGATAAAATTACAGAGGTACCTCAGTGGTACCTAAATTGTTTGTGAGCAAAAGTGCTTGCAAACCAAGGCATTCCTCTATTACAAAGAAAATATATCTTTGGGTTTTTCTTTCTGCCTGAAAGCATCTGAAGCATGAAAATGATGGAAATCTCTCTAGGAAGATTAAAGCACTGAATGTCAGGAAAAGACTAAAACATTTGTGAGGACAGAAAGGAAAGTAGAGGTATTGTTTGAATACTGCATTGGTAAAGGAAAGGGGATCAAGAAGGGAAAATTCAGGATCTTGCAAGAAAAAAAGAGTAAAAGACGCTAAAGTACACACAGCCTCTCTGCTGGTCTTTTTCTTTCCTTCCCCTCAAAAGACAAGAAGATATACTTTGGACCTCTTTGAGAGCAGGTATTCTTGAACTAGGAATCTAATAAATGAGTCTAATTGGGCATTGAAATGAAAAAGATGCAACAGATAAACACCCTTTATGTGTAGAAATATATATATATGTGTGTGTGTGTGTTTTATATATAAACATATGATATATATATATTATATATGTATATCTGATACTGAATTCTATATACACAAACTTGCATTTGAGGATATGAGGAATTATTTTAAATGAAAAAATCAAGACATAATTTAGAAATGGCCCCAAAAATGGAAAAATGAAATATGAATTGATTGATCTCTCAAAAGAAACAGAAGAAAAAGTCAAAATCATATTAAAATTAAAACTAAATTGCACAGTACTCTAGGTAAAAGGTATTTTACTAAGTGAATTTAAAAGACATTGAAGTAAACAAGTAAATCATCAGAGTAAAGAGAATGAGTTAAGTAAAAATAGTGCTACAAACAATTGAAATATAAGCTGGGTGTGGTGGCACATGCCTGTAATCACAGCACTCGGGAGGCTGAGGCAGGAGGATTGTTGTGAGTTCAAGACTAGTCTGGGCTACATAGTGAGTTCTGAATTGCATAGCAAGACCCTGTCTCAAAAAGACAAAAAAAAAATTGAAATATGAAACAATTACAGAAAAGATAACCTCTGCATAAAGTCACTGAAAAAGCCAACATAATGAAGCAAAAGTAAGAATAAACTTGTTCTGCAAGAATATTTTCCAGAAATAAAAGAAAAAATGTACCAGCATATTTAAAGGACACAAATGTGCCTAGAAAAGCAGAAATGCAGCTATCAATTTCACATGGGCAAAAATAGCAATCTGAACATCTTCAACACATGATCCTGAGAAAACTGGTTATCCATGTGAAGAAGAAATGAATCTAAATCTAGACCTCTATTCCTGTACTAAAATCAAATCAAAGGGCATGAAAAGATCTAGATAATAAAACAAAAACTTCTAGAAGATACATAAGTAAAACTTTTGAAGTATAGACATAGGTAAGGACTTTCTGAACAGAACCCCAGCTCAAAAGACATAACAAGGGAAGAAGGAACAAAGGGAATTATATCAAATTTAAAAAGTTTTGCACTGCAAAGGGGAAAAAGCAACAGAGTGAAGAGATAATTTACTGAATGGAAAAAAATCTTTACAGTTACTCTCAGGACAGAGGACTTATAACTAAAATATACAAAGAACCCAAAATATTTAGACTCCATGAAATAAAAGATCCAATCGAAAAACTGGGTAACATAAATTCAGTCTTAAATTTTTGGTCAAGTTGTGGGCTAAGAGAAAGCCAGAATTCTACTTACTTTCTTTATGACTTTTTTGGTCCAAATTCAGAGTATTCCATTTTTTTAGCTGGTTCCCTTATATTTCCAGCAGGAATAATTACAGCATCCCAGTCATCATTTGCCCAGCACTACAATGAGAAGTTGAAGAAATTTTATGGAAAGCAAGTGTGAATTAAAAAATATTAATGCTAAAATGCATAGGGAGTAAACTTTCTACATGTAATTTGTTAAGGAAAACTCTCTAGTCAATGTACTGCATTAAGGCACAAAGAAGAAAAAATGTTTTCTTTCTGGAACCTAAGAGGATAATCTAAAGGATGCTTCCATTGACAATTTTAAAAATTACTACTCATTTTTGAAGAGTAAATGTTTTTGACCTCCTTCCATCTAAGGACCTTGCTGAGATAGTATATAGCACATTGAATACCCAAATGCCAAGTGGCATCAGATGAATAGAATATATATGCGTTGATCTATTCTCCATCATTACATACTATGTTTGACTACCAGCTGCTTCTGACACATTTGATAGCTCGTACCGCCAAAGATATACTGTATAAGACACAGTCCATGCCTTCCGGGAGCTTTTCATTGACTGAGATAGACAAGTACATAGGCAAGGCATTTCAGTAAATTATAAAAGTAATAATGTGAACATATGAGCAAACTCATAAAAGCTGTGCTTGAGATGGAGAAGAAATGAATAAAGAGATCAATTCCTCAAAAAGTAGACGTGGTTGATTAAAAACTAGCGCTCTCAATTATAAAAACTGAAAGAGTAGCTGAGTGTAGTGGTGGACACCTCTATTCCCAGTACTCTAGGAAGGTTAAACTGGAGGATCACAAGTTCAAACTCAGCTTGGGCAATTTAGCAAAATCTTGTCTCAAAATATTTTTGTAAAAAGCCTGGAGATGCAGCTGAATGAAAAGGCTCTGAATTCACTCCCTAGTATGGGAGGTGGGGAGCAGTATTTTTATCTGTTCGTGTTGCTGCCTCATAAACAATCACAAAGCCTCGATGGCACTCAGTGAGCATTTATTCATTCACATGCATGTGTTTTGGCTGGGTTAACGATAATGCTTTCAGCAGGACTCACCTGTACGCCTTCAGTTTGGTGATGGTGTGATGTGATGGTGGTAAAACCAGACTCTGGATCTGCTTTTAGCTGCAGGACGCATTGGGCCTGGTTCATCATGCTGTGTTGTGTTTAAACCAGACTCGTGTGTCCATTCTGGAACTCAGGCTGAGAAGAAGCAGCCACATAGACCAAGGGTTTCTCTGCACAGGAGCAAAAATGCAAGAGAATGAATGGAAGGCCAGGAAGCCCCTTAGACCTTGTACCCAGAAAGGGCATAATGTCACTTCCACCAATGTTCCACTGTTTATAATAAATCACGTGGACAGTTCAATGTGAACAGAGTGGTAAAGTAAGTTTACACCATTCTGTTAGATGACATTGAAAAACCAAGGGTATAGACAGAGAACATATCATTCCAATACAGGGACAAACAAAGACCTGAAAGTTAATGATTCAACATACCGCTCTACTTGTAGCCAAAGTAATAGCATAGTAGGGAACTATTTGAAATCTAAAATATGTATCCTTTAAAATACATTATATGAAAGTATACTAACATTTCTTCATAGCATGTTTTCATATGAAAATAGCATTTTATGTATATAGATAGATAGGTAGATGATAAATAGCTAGATGATGGATAGATAGATAGATGATAGATAGATAGATAGATAGATAGATAGATAGATAGATAGATATAGTGGAATAGTTTGGCCAAGAACAGGGCACACTTGTAAATGGTAAAGAAAGAATCAGAGCTCTTTTTCCAAGAAAATATTTAACTGCTTTTTGATCTAATGTTTATTTAATGGTGTAATATGTTCTGTTTTATTTATTGTCTGTCACCTTTTCCTCATTATTACAAATAGTCTTATTCATCAATTTAGCAGACAGGAAGCAGAGAGTGTATTCAATTTCTCAGTTGACAGTAAGTCCTTCCCACATCCTAGTTAGAATTGTTATTATCATTCTTATTTAGAAAACACTGCATATCGATTTGTACCTTATGAGATGCCATGGGGAAGATGCACATAAACTAGAAGTAGAATGAAAGTATATTTATACTTCAAAAAAGTAAATTGTCAGCATTGCAAATGCTGCACGCTGTTTGGTGAAATGAAAAGTTCTGACATCTTTACCTCTCATCTGTTGGTTAAAAATGACACAAGATGGATGTTGAAATATTTAAAACCAGTATAAATATCATGTTTCATTCCATTTCCAATTTGCACCAATGTCTCTTCCTCTGTATCTCTCAAAATGTAAATCCAAGTGTACCAACCTGCAGTGAAAATTTTATTCAATTACTGTTAACATGAAGGAGGAAAACAGTGACTTTTGGGACTCTGATTTAAGGAGTAAACATGATACTGCAAGAGTTTCCTTTTAATATTTTTGCAGCAGAATATTTGCTTTAAAATGGAATTAATACTCAAAATAAGATCAGATATTACTGTGGTTGCAAAAGCTTTTTGTTCCTAACTAACTTAAATTCTTTACATTTAAAACTTTAATGTATGTTGTATTTAGAAACTGCTAGCACACTATGTGTGATTAATATGCAAAACTTTCAGAAGAGTTGGCTATGAGGTCAGTTCACTCTCTTGTTTAGAAGTTTGGCTTCTGACCTCTTTGGTCTTCAAAACTGGCAATAGCAGGCCAAATCTTTCTCATGGTTTTCATGTCTCTCATATCCTTTTTTATCTCCTCTCCTCTACCTTCCTTTTTTGGTTTTAAGAAGTTTCTGTGATTATATGGCTCTACCAATGTCACTCAAAATAATCTCTTTGTTATATTTAGCTGATTAGTGATCATAATTTTTAATTCAACCTATCATAAGTAATCTTAATTTCATACACAAAGTCCCGTTACAGCAAGAGCCAGAGTAATGTATAAGAATGTATATTTTTAGGAAGAAGAATTTGTCATTTATCACTCTGCCTTATAGGATTGTTTTGGGAGATTAAATGAGAAAACACATATACTACAATTAATATAGTGGCTGACGTGTGAACAATCCCACAAAATAATAGCTGATGTCATCCTGATTATTCTATGAAAGGTTTGATTTGGAATTTATCTACTCCATCTTTTTAAGCCTGGGAAAAGAAATTCAATTTTTGAGGGTAAGTGTACAACCAAAACCAGTAATCTCGATTAAACTTGTTAAAGCATATCAAAAATTTGAGTTCAGTTCCAACTTTAAATGTCTGAGTTTGGATATGTCATTTTTCTTGATACTTGGACTTGAATTCAGGACTGTGCTTGTAGGAAGGTGCTGTGCTGCTGACTTATATCCTCAACACCTGGGTATGTTGTTTTTTTTTTTTTAAAGTTTCTCAATAAATAAGAAAGGCTTCAACCTGAGAGCCCACCACTGACTGGGCCTCATGACCCTGAGTAACTTCCCTACATAATCTCATCCCTCAATTTTCAGCTATGAAATGGGCATAATAATAATTACCACCACTTTTTAAATTTTTTTTTAATTTTATTTTTTTTGTTTGTTTGTTTTTTCTCCGGTACCAGGAACCGAACTCATGACCTTGTGCTTGCCAGGTAGGCGCTTTGCCGCTGAGCTAAATCCCCAGCCCTACCACCACTTTTTAAAAGCACAAGAAATGTACTATGATCTTTTAAATAAGTGCTCAGTAAATATGTTTTTATATTCCTGTCTTTATTTCAAATAAGCTTTTACATTAAGACAAAGCATTCCCTTTTGGCTCTGTTAGTGATGGGTCTTCATTATCTTGTTCTGTAAAATGTCATGAATATTTTTGCTTCACAGGTACTTCGGGAAACTAAATAAGACTGGCCATGAGCTAGTGTTTTCTAACTTTTTCTTCAAAATGCAAAGAATGTTAAAGTATTTCAAACTCCTGTGATGGGTCACCCATTAAGTAACATTAAATAACACTACCATTCTAACTACAGCAATAAGAATGATTGTAAACTACAGTTCTGTTTGGAAAATGTGCAGCAAGTAAATTGGGACTCTCAGTCCCGATCTGCGAGTCAGAACCACTGGGGATCGCCTGCAGTGGCTTTGTAAGAATGTAATCACCCTTAAGCTCTTACTGGAAATGTCTCAAAAGGCTGTGCTTCACTCTCCTATTTATGAATGTGTGTTATCTATATTTTAAAAGGCAGGTTCTGTGTCTGTGTGCTCTGTGCTCACTAACAATGTGGTAGGCAAGGTCATGGAAGATCAGCTGGGCTTTAATGTAATTTGATGTCTGACAATGATAATAAAATGTATGCCGCATCAGAGTTTGCTTGTTAAACAGAGATATTTTTTTAATCTGTAAATATTCCTTCAAAAGTAATGACAATACACATCAAAAGAAAAAGTATTTAGTTACCTGATTACATCTTTTGAAATATTTTACAGCTTTGGAGAGGTATTACTACAGTATTTCCGTGAATCTAGTCACCAAGGCATATATCTGCATTTATGATTTGTGTTCATGTATAATGAGTTACACACATTATTAACTAGTGTGTTTTCTATATGAAGAGAACCATATTCACATATACGCATATAATTAGCAATGATAAGTGCGATATTGTATATAAAAGTTATACACAGTGAGATGTATAAAAATATATATAGTTACTTGTGGTATACATAATTAATATACATATATAAATAATATGTATTACACAGGTCCACTTACTAGATGGTTGCTATTTTTATTATGATTTCCACATTACATAGAAAAGTATGACAAATAATCATGTTTACTGCAAAACAGTGACATCTTCATATACTATTTCTGTGACTACAAGTTCCTTAAGGAATCATAAGCTTCCCCTTAAGGAGAGAAGTCAGCAGAAAACAGCAACCAAAAGAACACTAAAAATACACTGGACAGCACAATATCTACTTCCATAAGAAATAGCACATCTCTTCTTACCTAATAATCTTGCCTAAACCACTGAGAGAGGAGGTAGTGTGGAGAAATTCCTAGAAGAAGGGGACCTAGAGGCCAGAGAGAAAAGATAAAGTTGCCCCTCTAAAATCTACAGTGCCAGGTTCTGAGGGCTGTGCCCTGACAGGGAGAGTCAGCTTTCTAGAAATGACCAACCTCAGCACTTCTAGTGATGAAGCCACTCCTGGGAATAGATATGCTATGGAATGTCCTACACAATCAGAAGTGACCCCAACTCAGTTATAATTAAATACAATCTCATTTACATTTTAATTTTGATACAGTCCCCATGCTGTGGGCTTTGGGCATGATGACACTTCCTCAAGGGTTCAAATAGGGACAAAAACTCCCTGCCAACAGATAGGGGGAAACTTGTCCTTGATTGGAATAACCCATCAAGCTGTTCAAAGAGCTACTCCTTCCCTGTAAAAACCACATATAAACTCCAACAACTTTTCAGGGCATAACATCTTTTCATGACACCCTCCTGCTATAAGGAGTATATCCTAGCTAATAAGTCTATGCCTTCACTTCTACCTTTTGGTCCTGCTCAATTTTTTGTTCAGGATACCAAGAACTTGGGACTGTCACAAGCTCCAAAAACAGTATGAGATAAATCCATCCTCACTTGTACGATTATAATAGTAACTTTCACACTGAATTTACAGGGTAAAAACATACATTTCTGGGGTTCCTGCATACATTGTTTTTATTTAGATAACCCTTTCAAACACAAAAGGAATATTTCTAATGAGTTAAATTATACAGTTTTCTTCAGTATAAAGTTTTCTTTTCTCTATAAAAGTCATGTTTGGTAATCCTGATTCACATCTAGATAGCAAGGGTTTTTTTCTAAACCATTTGATTAAAAAAAGTCATTCTTCTTTTACTAGGAGACGTTGTCAATGTTATTGTCTTTCATTGTATATGAAAATACCTCGCACAATTTTTAGGAAAGTGTATTTTACAGAGATTAGTAGGCAATAAAATGGCTTTTGCCTAAGCCTTCAACCAAGGGCAATCTCTTTTTAATCTAAAAACCTACTGTGAAGGAATTGTTTCTGGAGTTATTTTTACTTAAACATGGCATCCAAGATGGATCTTTTGGAAGTGTCGTATTGTTGTGTTTTCCAATATGTCATACCTGAAATTCTTTCTCATGAGGAAGGCAAATGTTGTCAATAAATGAGTGTATCATAAGAACAAATGTTTTAATATACAGAAATTTATTCAGTCATTCAAAATTTGTGTATGCTGGACTGATGCTGAAATCAGTTCTTCAAGGAACTTGCAGGCTTAGAAAATCACACAAAAGTGGTATCTTATAATAGAATTAGTCATTAGCTTGTAATTTTTACCAGTATCACATTAAACTACTCAGTTTTGTAGTTATAATGAAAAGAACAATCTTAATAAAGGACATTATTTGTGCCTTATCTTGAGTTGAATATACATACCCATAAGCTTATCAGATATACACAGCAACCTGATGTGACAGGTGAACTGAGAGCGTGCTCCTTCTGGGTTAGTCCTCTTCCTAGCTGGGGTGACAGAGGTTGCTGACCTCCTTGAAACTATTTGGATATGAAGTGGTAACATTGCATACTGATCCTGCTGTGTAATTTCCAGGATGTAGTAAACTTTTCCTCTACGGCTAAAAGAGAATGGGGTTACCTCTTATTTGCGGGGAGAAGGGGATAGTGTGCTGTCCGGGAGGGGTACTCAAGGATTCACCAAAGGAATCTTTAACTTTTTCTTTAATGAGACCATATTTTCTAGAAACCCGGCTCAGGAAGAAGGCAAAGCATGTGCACAGCTGGGAAAATCAGAGCTAAACATGAAAAGACTGCCCAACACCACTGCATATGGACCGCAGAAGAAGCAGGTAGCCTGATAAGCATTCTGCAAAGACAGTCAGTGACCCAACTAAGACTTTTATATTGTAAATTGGCCTCAGGTGCCATGCAAAGGGTTCAAGCAACAGCCCTGCAGGGCTGCCTTAAGATTCAGAAAGATCACTGTTCATTTAAAATGATAGAGGAATCAGAGGCCCCAAACCTGAAACTGACCATCCCAAGTAAGGGCTATTAAAATGCTCAGGACAGAATAATAAACTAAGGTAAAGGCAATGGAATGAAAAAAACAAGTGAGATGAAGGAATTCTTGATTGGACGTAGGCTGATGAAGGAGAGGAGGGTTAATTAGACTTCAGATTTTTTGTTAATGTTTCTTTTTTATTAGTACATGTTTGTAGTGTGTAATGATTACATTCCTTGTAGGGAGTTGGTACGTGTACATAACACATCTGAGTTCTTTGTTCATCCCCTTCTCCTATCCTCCATTCCCCATCCCTCCATTCCTTGGTTCCCTTCCCTTTTGCAAAAGATCTATCTTCTTATTTCCTATTATCTGTCTTTTATTTATACAGTGGGTTTCTCAGGGAAGAGAAATCATGCGGTGTTTAAACTTGTGTGTTTGATTATTTCATTTAACATTATGTTTGCAAAGCACATGCCTTTTCCTACAAATAACTCAAGTTTATCTCTCTTTACAGCTGAGCAGTACCCCATTGTGTATAAACACCACTCTGTTCTTACTCATTCATCTGCTGATGGACATGCAGGGCAACAGAAGGGCCCCAGTGTTGGCTCAGGTTATTAGAAGGTCATGAAGAAGTCAAATGTTGAGTACATTTTGCAGTTGCCTGACAATTACATCAAATGCTGATCTAACATCATCAGAATGAAAAATGGGACTTTTGCTCTCTTTTCAAATCATCAATGAGTCGATGTATCAATGCATCAATATTTTAGTTGACAGAAATTATTGAACTATAACTGATAAGGCAGAGTTTATCCAAGTCTCACTTTGCACTCAGAGGAGCCACATCCAATAAGGCTGCCTATCAGAACAGATCCACAGAGGAAATACACAATGAACAGTGAGTGCCCCAACAGCACATTTTTACGTTCTCTTATCACCTAATCATAAATTACCTTGTCTCTTTTGACTGATGGAAAGGTATTGCTGAACAGTCCGCCTTGCTCACTATGACCTCCTTCACTGAGGAAGCCCCTTCTCACCTTGTGCACCCCGTTAGCTGCTGTAATTTAATTTTGAGCCCTACTGTTGTTAAGTCACCTGATGGTATCCTTTCTGCTTCTTAAAGCTTATATCACAATTGCTTGAACTTTCTCAGGTATTAGTCTCAACAGTGACAAACATGGTTTCTTGATTGACACATTAGCTGTTTAAAAAATATATATTTTTTCACCCACAGAAACTTTGTTGAGAATCTTTGAAAATAGAAAACACAAAGTTTATTTCAATTTGAAGAAAAAGTAAAGGATGTAAGTTGTGGAGAACACATTCTATGCCTGGTACTGTGTATCTATAACATCAATTATTCTCCTAACATTTTATCTGCATTTTACCAAGAGAGTTATAGTAAATATCCCCTTAAAAATGTCATAGCTATGTGAGATTTGATTCAGTTTTTTAAAAAAGACTAAATCCTGTAGCCTTTAGTTGCTTTAATCTAGAAAGGTGCGAAAAGTTGTTCCAAGTTCATGCTCCTTGATTTTAGTTCATTCACAGCCTCCAAGTGTTAGATCTCAACAGACTAAATAAGGTGAAGCAGTCACTATAGGACAAACATTCAGCTTCCTGAATTGTTTACTCTTATTATTTTTAAAGTGATCCTTTTCCTTTACTGTGGAAAATAATGAAGGATGCATTCATGCTGTTATCATGAATCTTCAGTAAATGTCCAAATATCACCAGAGGAGATTTTAAAAACTACCTATAAATGTGTGCAGTATTTCCCTCTGTAGGTCTAAAAGTGAATAATCCTTCCATCACATATAAATTACCTTGTCTCTTTTGGCTGTAAGGAATTTTGATATTGATTTACTTATGCATGTGAACAAGAAATTTGAAATAAACGTAAGCACTAACATAACTGACATTGTAAAAAATACTGAGCCATAAGAAAGAAAGAGAGGCAAGAGCTTTTTGAGTTGGATTTAATTTCATTTTCAATGTTTAGAACAAGGGAAGGAAGAGGCTTCAGTGTGGAGGAAATACTGTGGGGACACGGGGGAATCAAATTCTCAGTATGTCTTTAGAATCAGATATTACTGTATAATTTCTAGTTTTAAATTTGCATTGTGTACTAATATTTCTTTGGTTGACACCTAGTGGAAAGGTATCTATATATTTAGTGGATTGTTGTTCACAGAAAGTAGAATAAAAGAGTAAATATACCCTTCAGTTTAAAGGTTAAATTGAATTTCAATTTAAATTCTATTATATTTTCTTTAGGTCAGGACACAGAAGATAACCACAGGGCCTTAGTTTACACATAGAAAAAAATGGCAGAAGGGAAATAATCTTTCTGTACACAGAAGATCATCAAAGCAAGGAAATCAGTCAAGGAGCAGTGGCAATAACAACTCAGCAAAGTAATGCAAGAAGTTTTTCACTTTGTAAGTAATACTTTTGTATAATTACAAATGCCAGTTGTGGGTATTAGACTTATGAATTACAGTAATTTTATTTTCAGAGAACTAAAACATAAAAAATGTTGATGACAGACTTAGGTTCAATGAGTGTCCAACTAAGTTTAGATATACACTGCTTTTTAAAAAGCATTTATTGATGCCTATCACATTTTAAATTTCATTATATTTTTATAGCACTCTACCACTGCTCAGGTACTTCTAATATTGTCTACTTATTTAAAAAGCAGTACAGTAAAAATCACTGAAAAATTCAAATGGTTTTGCAAACTGAATTGTGCCAACAGGCTGAGATCAGATGAAAGTGAAATGTCACTTGTTCAGCGGATGAAGAAATGCCAAAGTGGTGTAAGGAAAGGAGTTCAAAATGACAACATAATAAAATATTTGCAAAGTGACATCTGTAACCATAAAGATTAGATTATATTTGCATATGAAGAGAAAACAAAGAATCAGGAAAAGAGATGAAAATTAGTCATGACAAACTTTCCAGGAGCAAAGAGTACGGACAGGAAACTTCCTCGATAAGAGAGATACCACAAAAACTTCAGAGTTTGGTACAGGCTTGGAAAAAGTGCAGTTACATTGTGAGGGAAATTATTAAGAGAAAGAGGCGGTGAAAAGTTTCGTTATATATTTCAAGAACTTTTGATACTCAGCTGGATAATGTTTCATCTGGGAGAAATAAAGATATGGGGAAATAGTAGAAATCAATGAATAGCTTGTAGAAGATCAAGATGGAAAGATAGTTTGAGACCAGACAGGAATTTCTGTGTGCTGTAGAATGGTCTTATTTTCCTTTTCATTTAATTCTTTATAATCTCTAAGTTTCTTAAAGTGGAAACTTTGAATTACTTTTCAACTCATGAAGACTCTGCTATCTCTGGAATCAAAAAGCAATATGAGTTGACTCTAAGGTAAAACCAGAAAAAAAAGGTACTTTTCATTCCAGCAGATTTTGGAAAGTAGCCTCCTATAGTCACTAATACCAGTAGACCCCTCACCTTCAAAATTTGAAGTTTTGTCTTTGTCCCCACCCCATCCCACTGTCAATTCTGCCTGAAATTTTGATGATTGACTCATCCATAAGAGAAGCTCATTTCCTCCCTCCCTCAGTGTAACTACAGTAAAATCTCCGGTCTCATGATACTTGTAAGAAAAAGCGTGATATAGCGAGCTACAACCATTAAAATCATGAAAACATCAGTGTCTTATTGTTACAGAGGAAATAAAAAAAGAGACACAAAAATGAAAATTCTTCTTTACTTGTTCAATTTCAAAACAACTGAACATGGACACAATAGGAAATGTAATAAAAACCTGTATAAATGGTTTTGAGCTTTGATAGATTAAATTTTCAATAGACCTCAATTGGACATGTTTAAATTGTTGTCTATAAACTTTCTGTGGTACTTTTCCCACATTGACAGTTTGATGTCTGTTTGAATTTTCTTTTTTAATTTTTGGGTGGTAAATCGAAAGGAAAGAGCAATGGAAAGAAAAATCAATTGTAGCTTGGAACTATCCAAACGAATTCTAGAATTTAAGGCCAAACACCCAGCTTCTTTGAGTGACAGTTTTATCTTTTGTAAGGAAAACAGTAAAACAAAATATGTCTACAATTTTTATTGTAGAAATTTACCTTCTCTGCATTTATTTTGTTAAATATCAAGACTCTCACTGGTAGAGCTGTCCAGTCTATAAAGAAAATCTTGAATTAATCTTTCCTTGTGAGGGATTTTTCCATTTTAGCACACTGATTAGATACAGTATTTATGCTACCGAGTATGCCCACCTGACTTGCAAATGCCTTCTGCCCTGGCCTCTCTGTCTCTCTCTGGTGCACAGTAATGGCATTCTGCTCTTTTTTTTCCTACCTCAAGCCAGGAGCTTAGAGCATCTGTTCAATTATCTTGAGTCAACATTGCATTTGAGCATCTGGTAACTACTTCTTTCCATCAGCGGTATTTTCCCTGGATTCCTTGAAATTCAAGGACAGTTATACTCCCTCCTCCCAGGAATAGACCTCTTTTTAAATTTCAATTTAATTATTAAAAAATTTTAATTGACACCTAATAAGTCTAGCTATTTAGGGTAAAAGGTGGTAATTCAATATATGTATATAATTTGTAATAATCAAATCAGGATAATTATCGTTTTCATCCCCTTTAACATTCATCATTTGTTTGTTTTAAGAACTTTTAAACTTCCCTCTTCTAGTTCTTTAGAAAATGTACAATATATTGTTACAAACTATAGTCACCTTCTATGATATAGAACACAATAGAATTTACAGAAATTACTCCTACTAACTATAGGTTTGTGCCCGTTAGTCAATCTCATTTTAGCCACTCTTTTCCTTCATTATTAACCTCTAATAATCATTATTCTACTCTGTTTTGCTGAGCTATCTTTCATCTCCCATATATAAATGAGAAGGTTTGATATTTGTCTTTCTCTGCCTACCTTATTTCTCTTAACATAATATCTTGCTTTTGTACAAAACCTCTTGTAACTTCCAAAAGTTGAATGTACCAGGTTGGATGTAACTTTCATTATCATGCAAATACTAGCTGGAGGGAAATGAGTATTCATTCAAGTTACTTAGTGGTGGTGAGAAGACTGAAAAGTAGAAGGGCTTCTATCCTCACCAGAAGTCTAAAGAATTTACCAGTTAGCTTTTCTACTGAACCAAGTACCACTGAGTAATAAGTAACTATAGGTTTGTGCCCGTTATTCAACCTCATTTTAGCCACAAGTACTCAAGTAAATCTTCTAGACGTTTAAGGCTGCACTAGTGGGGCAGCTGCTACATCATCAATTCTTCATCTTCTGTTGTGAACTTGCTTTCACTGACAGGGCGATAGATATG